>NW_022103921.1:7571763-7579832 GCF_000313985.2 Echinops telfairi
ACAATCCTTTGATCACACAGGTTGGTGTGTAACTTCATATGAACTTAGTTGATACCTCATTTAGATGGCTGTTTGTTTTAAGATAAGCCTTTAAGGTCCCAAACACTATTCCTTCTGAGAACCAGGACTGTCCGATTTCTCCACATTTTGCTGTAGCACCTGTATCTGCAGTGATCTCTTCTTGAGGGCACATCTCAAGTAGGGTTGTATCATAAGAACTAATTGTTCGTAGGCTAGGACTGCAATTAACTATAAGGTCAAAAGCCACTCATTTGTCTATGGTTTATATATGTCTCTGGTGCACTCTAGAGACATCGTTATCATTTTTAAAAGAGAACATCCCCGTGGGGCTTAAGTTAGTTCTATTCATAGTGTAATTAAATGAGCCATTGGTATCAAATTTAAAACATTGTTGAGAAAAGGAAATAATGCATGCATAGACTGGCTATTCAGATCACAATACATGAATTGTTGACTTCTACAGATTAAAATTTTAATTGGCAGACACTATTTACACAAACATTGAGGGTTGGGGCTAGAACAAAACTTTCAATAACACTCATTCACCAAGGCAGAACCACGTCTGCCAGATTCTTAACACATGTCATGAAAAACAAAGACAACCAAAAAGAATACATATATTGTAGTCTCAGGCTACCATTCATTGGGAATCTTCAAATCAAGAGATCTAGACCACAGTTCAATGACTACCAGTTCTATAACCTTGACATTTCAGTCACCTGGTTCTTCTCACACTAGAATCTTTCTGTCTTAAGTCCAAGAAAGAATGTCAGTTCCTTAAATTTGTTAAAAGTGAGTTTAATGTAAAATCCAATTTACTTAGTGGTGTTTTCCAAATCAGATCCCTCTGATGTGGCCTATGAAGGGTGTCTTGTGCCTTGAAAGGATGGAGTCTGTGGTTCCAGTTGTCTGTAACATTTGGCCTGGTTCACCTAGAAACGAGGTCAAAAGTGTTCCGTTAGAAACATAGCACCTGGGAGATTCTACCCTTGGGGTCCATGTACTAGGAGGTCCCTCTTCCCCCCCAAAATGGGAACAAGCTCCCATTTTTCTTTTTTTTTTTTTAAACATTTTATTAGGGGCTCATACAACTGTTAGCGCAATCCATACACACATCAATTGTGTAAAGCGCATTTGTACATCATTCTCAAAACATTTTCTCTCCACTTAAACCCCCGACATTAGGTCCTCATTTTTCCCCTCCCCCCATTTTTCATAGTATACATTTTTTCTTGCTAGGCAAGCATCAAGCAACTCACTCTGAGTTAGTTTATGGTTTTGTTGCTTTTTAAGCAATGAATAGTATTCCATTGTGTGTTTGTACCAGAATTTCTTTATCCATTCTTCTACTAATGGCCATTTAGGCTGTTTGCAGCTGCTTGCTATTGTAAGTTGTGTTGCAGTGAACATGGGAGAATGTATATCCGTGTCCTGTCTCATGTCTTTGAGGTATGTGCCCAACAGAGGTATTTCTGGGTCCTACAGAATTTCTCTTCCTGCTATTTTAGGTATGTGTTTACAAATCCACCAGCAGTGTAGAAGAATTCCAATCTCCAAATCCTTTCCAGTATTTTCATTTTCTACTTTTTGAATTGGACTATCATTCTATCATTGTGGGGTGTGAGGTAATATCTTGTTTTGATATGCGTCTTCTGGATTGCTAGTGATCATGAGCATTTCCTCATATGACATCCCTGGGGAATTTTCTATTCCATGTTCTTTGCTTACCTTTCAATCGGGTTATTTGTTTTTTGTTTTGTTTTTTAGGGGTTGCAGAATTCTAAAGATTTTAGTAATGAATCCCTTGTCTGTCATTCATTTAGTTTTTTTCTTATACTATCAGACCATGAAGCTAATGTTTCTTGATATATCATCCATCTAGATCAGTGGTTCTCAACCTTCCTAATGCCACGACCCGACAACTCCCCCAACCATAAAATTATTTTCGTTGCTACTTCATAACTATAATTTTGCTACTGTTAAGAATCTGATAACTCCTGTGAAAGGGTCGTTTGACACCCTCCCCCAAAAGGGGTCGTGACCCACAGGTTGAGAACCCCTGATCTAGATGATCTATATATATATATATATATACACACCATGTCAAAATGGCAGTGTTTTGTTTTTTGGTTGTTTGTTTTATTTTTAAATGACAGTTTTAACATCCTCAAGGAATTTAAATCATATTCCTTTCAGCTATTCTTTGAAAAAGTCAAAATCAAGGTGAGTGGTAGGATGAGTCGGGTAATGATTCTCCCAGGGCACCTCTTAATACCTTCAAAGAATGAGCAGGTGCATTCTCATAGTGTGTGTGTGTGTGTGTGTGTGTGTGTGTGTGTGTGTGTGTAGGGGATAGTGGGGGGGGGAGAAAATCCTCAGCAGAGTTTTCCAGGCCTTTTTCCCCTCATCATTGCAGTTTTCCGTTTTCTTAGAAACTTCTCCTAATAAGCACTAGTAATTGTCTTGTGGCTTTCCAGGAAAGTTACCAAGATCATCCCTTTGAAATCTCAAAAAACAGTTTGCCACTATGGTCTGAGTTGAATTCTCTGCCTTGAATTTAATTGCCCCTTGGAAGCCACTCTTTTGAGTAGAACTTTTTTTTGAGCACCCCAATGAGAGTAAGACAAATGTGTTCCCAAGGGAGCTTGTTGCAACAGTCTATTGATTGAAAAGACATTTTTAAGCACCGGACCGCTAGTAGCAATTATTTTTTCCTTACCATCGTAGGTGGTTCTTAAAAGAGCCTAATAATCAAGACAGAGCTTTGTTAACTTACTAAGGAATCACATTTGTTATGAATATGACAAATGTATTTAAGTGTAATGGAGAGTACTTTGAAGGTGATCTGGTTGCTTTGTGAAAAAAAAAATCAAATACATAACCTTGGGGGGAAAAGTCTGTTTTTTTGAGGGTACCCCCTCGTATGAATAAGAACCATTGGTGCTGAAGGAAGAAGTTCAAACCACTAAATGCATTAGCCAAAAGCAAGGTCCAGGAATCAGTGGACTATCCATTGAAATGTTTCAGCAAGCTGAAGAAGCAGTGGAAGCACTCACTTGACTATGCCAGGAAATTTGGAAGTTGGCTACTTGGCCAACTGAATGGAAGAAATACATATTTGTGCCTATTCCAAAAAAAGTGACTCAACAGAGTCCTCAAACAGTAGAACAATATCATTGGTATTGCACATGAGTAAAATTTTGCTTAAGATCATGCAACAATTGGAGCAGTTCATGGACAGGAAAGTGCCAGAAGTTGAGTTCAGCGTCAGAAGAGGACGTGGAATAGGGTATATCATTGCTGATGTCAGACAGATCTTGGCTCAAAGAGAATACACCAAAAGATACCTGCTTGTGTTTCATTGACTATGCCAAAGCATTCATCCGTGGTGAACCATGGATAACCTAAAGAGAATGAGAATTCCACCATACTTCATTGTGCTCACTTGGAACTTGTACATGGATCAAGAAGCAGTTGTGAGAAATGAACAAGGGAATACTGTGTGGTTTAAACTCATGAAAGGTGTGCATCAGGGTTGTATCCTCTCACCATACTTATTCAATATGTATGCTGAGCATATCAGAAAAGTTGGTTTATATTAAGAATGTAGCATTAAGATTGGAAGGTTTATTAACAGCCTACAGTATGCAGGTGACACAACCTGGCTTGCTGAATATGAGGACTTGAAGCACTTGGCTGATGAAAATCAAGGATTGTAGGCTTTAGTATGTTTCACAGCTTAATGTAAGGAAGCCCAAAATCTTCACAACTGAACCAATAGGTAACATCACGGTAAATGGAGAAAAAGTTGAAATTGTCAGGGATTGGACCCACAATTGATACTCATGGAAACAGCAGCAAGGAGATTAAAGGACATAATTGCATTGGCAAATGTGGTTCACAGGACTCCCTCAGAGTGTTTGAAAAACCAAGGATGTTACTGTGAGGACTAAGGTCTGCCTGACCACAGCCATTGCATCAGATGTATGTGGAAGTTTGATATTGAATAAAGAAGACAGTAATTTGAATTTGGATGCATTTGAATTTTGGTGTTGGAGAAAAATGTTGAAATTACCGTGTACTGCTAAAAGGACACATTGATCTGTATTAGAGGATGTAAGGTCAGAGTTCTCCTTAGAGGCATAGGTGACAGGACTTCACCGTACATCCTTTGGTCGTATTTTCAGAAGAGACCAGTCCGTGGAGTAGGATATCACGTGGAAGGACAGTAGAGAAGAGGAATGCCCTCAGTTAGATGGATTGACAACTGACTGCATCAGTGAGCTCAGGCATAAGAACAATTGGGAGGATGGATTAGGACCATGTAGGGTTTCATTCTGTTGTGCATAAGGTCACTGTGGGTCAGAGTCACTCTGTGGTACTAACAACATTGTTTTAAGATGGCTTCGATGGATCATTTTGATTTAAAGTTAGATCAAAGCAGGCATTTCAAAGGGTCCATCCTCATGATTTCAGAAGATCTGCAGTCTGTCAGCATTTTAATTTCTGTTCTTCATTTTCTCTTTTTAAATAGAATTCTTCTTTAGAATCTTTGATCAAAATGATCAGTACTGGTAGCTGGGCTCAAGCACAGGAGAAATTTTGAGGATGACAGGCCCAGGCAGTGTTTCCTTCTGTTGTTCATTCTGTGGGCCAGAACCAGCTCTGTGGCACCTAACACACGAGTTGTGAGAATTTGGATTTTCTTCATATTAATTTGTACTCCATATAAAGGCCTGATCCGCCCTTGATCTTCATCAGAAGTGCTTCAAATCCTGCTCACTTCATCAAGCAAGATGTCATAGGCATAGGGAAGGTTGCTAATGAACCTTCCTCCAATTTCGATGCTACTTTTTTTTTTTTTCTTATTAAACATTTTATTAGGGGCTCATACAACTGTTATCCCAATCCATACACACATCAATTGTGTAAAGCGCATTTGTACATCGTTTCTCAAAACATTTTCTCTCCACTTAAACCCCCGACATTAGGTCCTCATTTTTCCCCTCCCTCCCCGCTCCCCCCTCCCTCATGAGCCCTTGTTAGTTTATAAATTGGTATTTTGTCATATCTTGCCCTGTCCGACGTCTCCCTTCACCCACTTTTCGGTTGTCTGTCCCCCAGGGAGGAGGTCACACACAGTTCCATGTAATCAGTTCCCTCTTTCCTACCCATTCGCCCTTTACCCTCCCTGTTTTGCCACTCACACCACTGGTCCTATAGGGCTCATCCATCCTGGATTCCCTGTATTTTCAGTTCCTATCTGTACCAGTGTACCTCCTCTGGTCTAGCCAGACTTGCAAGATCGAATTTGAGTCGTGGGAGGGGGAGGAAACATTTAGGAACTAGAGGAAAGTTGTATTTCTCATCATTGTTACATTGCACCCTGACTGGCTCATCTCCTCCCCGAGACCCCTCTGCAAGGGGATCTCCAGTGGCCTACTAATGGGCTTTGGATCTCCACTCCGCACTCCCCCCATCATTCACTATGGTAAGATTTTTTGTTCTGATGATGCCTTACACCTGATCCCTTCGACACCTCGTGGTTGCATAGGCTGGTGTGCTTCTTCCATGTGGGCTTTGTTGCTTCTGAGCTTGGTGGCCACTTGATTACTTTCAAGCCTTTAAGACCCCAGACGCTATACTTTTTGATAGCCGGGCACCAGCTACTTTCTTTATACAGTCCCACTTCTCAGACTGTTTGCTCCACATACAGGTTGACTGACTATAGTGAGATGATGCAACCCTGATGCACGCCTTTCCCGATTGTAAGTCACGCAGCATTTCCTTGTTCTTTTCATACAGTGCCTCTTGGTCCATGTGTAGGTTCTGTGATCCATGGAAACGATAATCAAGTGTTTCAGAATTCTCATTCTTCTCAAAGTTATCCATAGTTTGTTCTGATCCACCAGTTGAATGCCTTTGCGATAGTCAGTAAACCCTCGTAAACTGCTTTCCCATAGTGTCTGCTTTGAGCCAAGAATCTTCATGGATTAGCAGTGGTATTCGTTGTTCCACTTCCTTTTCTGAATCTGGCTTGAGTATCTTTGCCATTCCCTGTGTATGTACTGCCCTGACCATTGTTGGATGATCTTCAGCAAAGTTTCACCTATGTGTGATAGCTGTGGTGGTGGTCTGTTTTGGAATGGCCACTAATAAGGATTTCTTTCAGTCAGGTTGGCCTTCCAAATTCTTGGTATAGCCAAGTGGGTGTTTCCATTGCTACAGGTTGTTGCAATGTTTCAATTGGTAATCAATCCATCACTTTAGTATCATCAGTTCTTCATTATATGCCACCTCATGAAAGGAAGTAATTATTTTTTATAAAGTAACTATATTCTTTCCATCTTTTGATACTTACTGTGTTCAGTATTTGCCCATAGAATCTTTGAATGCTTCAACATGAGGCTTGAATTTTTTCTTGCCTTTTTTCTTTTTTTCAGTGTAAGACATAGTAAGTGTGTTTTAGTTTTCTGAGTTTCTGTGTATTTCTCTATAATGCTTTATCTCCTCACACTGCTCTTTGAACTTCTTAGCTCCTGGCTTCATCATTTCTTCCATTTGCCTTACCTCTGCTCTTCAGTGAAGAACAATTTTCCTAGTCCCTTTTGACCATCCATGCTGATCTTTTATTTTTTTCTGTTTTTTAAATAACCTTTTGCTTTTTTCATTTATGATCTTGATGTCATCCCACAGCCCAGCAGGTCTTCTGTCATTGTTAGTGTGTGAAATCTGTTCTCAAAATTCAGGTTAGACATACTCAAGGGCCTATCTTGGCTCTCGTAGACTAGTTTTAATTTTCTTCAGCTTCAACTAAACTTACATATGAGCAATTGATGGTCTGTTTCACCATCAGTCCTTGGCATAATCAAATCATAAACTGTAAAGTCAGAGTTTCAACTTGAATCAATATGAAACTTATTTAGAAATAGGGCATTTTAAAAAAAGAAGAAGAAATAGGGCATTGTTGGATACTGTGATACCTAAATAATAGTTTGTCAGTTTGCTTCAGATAAAACGATCAAATGCTGTATGATGCTGGATCCTGATTTATAAATTGATTAAAATTGACACTCCTTTATTAAAATTTGATTTAGTTGTGAAACAGTGAATTCCCTGGGGTCTGTTTTGCCTTTTTTTTTGGTTATAAGTTAGTGTGTGTGTATATATATATATATATTTAAATTATGTTACCTAAATACAATTCAGTCTTAGTTACTACCTGAGTTGCTGGTGACAATTTAAGGTTTAGACACACGTGCCAGTAGACAGATATATGAGAAAGATGAGGTCTTTTGTTCTCATTCAAAATTAGTCTTAGAAACCAGTTGTACTTTGTTCTAAAGGGTCTCCATGAGTCATAATTGACGCGATGGCAGTGAGGTTTAGGTTCCCACTAGATGTACTTTGTGTTGAACTGTAGTGTTTGGAGCAATAGAGACATCTATAATCAGCTAATAACCTTTTCTCATTTACTTTAAAGAGTTGGTCATCAGCCTTTATCTTTAATTATTAATTTATAAAAATTTAACTTATATCCTAAGCAGAAACCATAAGAGCTATCACAGTTGTGATAACTCTGAGTTGATTCTGACTTGAGCAGTGAGTTTGTTTTGATTTGGAATTGCTGATAATGTCTTTGTTTTTATTGCTAGTAGTGAAAGCCAATCAGCATATTCTTTAATCAGATGGAGGGTAGGTGGCTGGAGGTAGATGAAGATTATTGGTTTTGTTTAGTTATTATCGACTCATTATGAAATTGAATGTCCACTTAGTGATGGGTTTTTTTTAGGATTGAATATGGTTTTAATTACAGTATATATTTGTGTATAAGCTGAGTTTTTTTCAGCACATTTTTAATGCCATTTTTGTGGTAAAATTAGGTACCTTGGCTGATATTCTTGTTGGCTTATACTCATGTATATACAATAACTTACTATTTCTGTTTAATGACCTGATCTTTTTTTAATTAAAATATCATTTTATCGGCGGCTCTTACAACTTTTATTACAATCCATACATCAGATTGTATCAGGCATATTTGTGCA
>NW_022103921.1:7581725-7636351 GCF_000313985.2 Echinops telfairi
GCCCTACCAGGCCTCCTACACCCTCCTCACCACCTATTTGGATCACTTGTTGTTCCCTTGTCCCTGGGTTTGTTAACACAGACGTATTTGTTTTTATTTTTCTCTCCCTCCCTCTACCACTTGGAGATGATATATTTTCTAGGAAAAACTACTGACTTATTCAAGAACTTCAGGAGCCCTACGTATAAAGACGTGTGATTAAAATGTACATTATATTTATAAAGACATAAAAACATATCATGAAAGTGAGTCATTAAAACACCTTTTCTGGTTTATTTCAGTCCGATTTAACTTTTTAATAATTTTCTCTATGTTAAAGTAATTGTTAAAGGAATACAGTGTTGATAATAACTAAAAGAAGAGAACTGTGGAGATCATGGTATGCCATGATGTTTTATGAGCTTTTAAGTTTGTATATTGGTCATTTGTGTGTATGTTTGGGGGGGATATATATTACTTTTTAACTGTAAGGGGCAATTTTATTTAATTTTATTCTTAACAATCAGTATTCCGGTTAATGTTAACAAGGATAAGAAAACATGAAAATGCTTGTTTTTTAGATGTTTAAATTTTTAGGGACAACATTAAGTGCCACAAAGATAGTTTAGAAAGTATTTATTTGGGGATAAAATGAAATTAGTGTAATTTAGGATATTATATAAATTTAGCAAGTTCTTCATAGCTGTTGAAAAATATAAAAAATCAGAAACTTGTATCTTTTTCTTAATTATGGCTATTTGTTAGTATTATTTTTTGTACAGAGCACAGATTTACAGAATAAAATATGAATGTTTTATAGCTTAATGCTTTTTGTGTTAGTCATTCCCAGTATCCTGCAGGAGAAATCAGAATTTGGTATGAATCTGAGAATATGTTTCCCATGCTACCTCAGGGTAAAACAACACCAGGGACTGCTGCGGCTAGCACTTCAGTGAGCAGCGTCATCAACACAGTTGCAACTCCTGCCAGTTTTAACATGAAGAATGACCCCAGGGGACTCAGTCTGTACAAACAGGAGAAGCAGAAGGTTTGTCCTAGGGAGCTAATAGATTTAGGAGTCAACTAGTATTACTGATTAAAACAAAAGTTAATGTAGATACCTCTCAGCTAATTGGTAAAGTATTATATTAAGTAAATGTGACAATTTCAGGTGTGTTTCAGATTATAATAGAAACTTAAAAAGCTTGCAAGCAAACAAATTATTACATGTTTTTAAAAGTTCTGTACTTAATCTTACAGTACACAGGGCAAATGGAAACATGAACATTATTAGGAAATTTCAATTTTTTTTTCCTGTTACTGAGATTTGGGGACCATGCTTCAAGAATCTGCTGATTTATTATCTTTTAATGAGCCCCACCAGGCAACCGTATAGCCTTTTTCAATAGGATAGCTTTTATAGCAGTAAAGATGGGAGCTGACAAACTTCCTTGTTAGGTAGTGCTGTTTATATTTTAAATAGATAAAGCAAATCACTAACAGATTTTTTTATTCTCAAGCCACTCCTTAACTCTAATTGTTACTGTTTTTAAAATACCCCAAGGTGGGACAATTAGTGAGTAAAGCCCTAAAGACCTTAAGTCATAATTGAGCTGTGTGTGTGTGTGTGTGTGTGTGTGTGTGTGTACATGTATGGATAATAGTGTTTTGACAAATGACTCGGGTAAAATGACAGCACATTAGTAAACAAAACAGTGATTTTTGGATTGTGTGATGGATGCTGTATGGTTACTATTTCTTGCTTACTGAGAACTTTAAGCAACCTTAAGAGTTTTGCCACGTTCCTTAATACCTTGACTTGGCATTGCCAATAATAGGTTTACTGAGACTTATAAAAGGAATCTGACCCTTGCCGACATATTTGGTCATTTTTAGTTTATGATTTGGAATCTTTTACCTTTAGGAATCGAACCTAGAGAAACAGTAAATTGTTATTTGGACTGGATATAATCTTTGAGTAACCTTGTTTACGCAAATACCATCTCATAATTAACAGATTAAGCCTTAATGATGCCCCTGACTATTTGAGACCATAGCTTTTGACTTAAGCATTGCATGTGACTTTCTAAGGGGTAAATGTGTATTTTTTTTAAAAAGCCCAAAACACCACCATTTTTGCAGCTAGATTGATTGCTCTGCCTTATGTTTTACTATTTCCCTTTTATTTCCAATCACCCCCCACTCCCAAAAAAAGCTTACTGCCATCAAGTCGTTTCTCATAGCAACCCTGTATTCCAATCTCTTCTTTTTCTAATTATCTCCAGTTGGAATAATGGAATTAAAATTCAGTTAGGAGTAATTGCAGATAGGGTAAATAATATAGAGCTGAAAATGTGCAAAATGGTGCTTTATTATTATGTCTTTATTGATCACTGCTTTCACCTTTCAGTTTATTTTTTAGGTTGCAGTGTTAAATATAATGTTAATGCATCAGTTTATTAAGAGTCACAGCTTGTTGAATCCGTTTAGTTTGTTCGTTTCATGGTTCTCAGGGCAACCAGTCTCCTCTCTGTGGACATGTGCGAAGCAACTCTCAAGAGCAAGCTGTTTGCCTGGAGCAAAGCCTCACTAGTGGAGCTCCTGCGTGGAAGTAGATACCTAAAGTCACACTGGCCTTAGTATCTCCTATCAGGCTATTTGGAGTGTTACTACATGAATAGCTCAGCACCCTCTCCCCCTATCCTGGCTAAGTTAGGTTATATATTCTACCTTAAGTTTATGTAAATAAATTAGATTCCTTTGCATCTGTTCCGTATGCTGACTGCTTTGTAGGGGCCACGAACAGTATGTGATACAACCCTACTCTGGAATTCTTTTCATGACTTGATTGGCTCACTTTTGAAGTGTGGTTAAGATTCGACATCCTCTTTGCACTCTAGTATTAATAGTATTAAGTTGGTGCTCCAACTTTTGTTGTTAAAAGCAACATTAAGAAAAATTTCCAAAAAGAAACATCCTAATTCTTCTACCACCACAAGAAGATAATCATTGACATGTATATTCAAAATTCCAGTTAGATAGTACCTTAGTGTCTTAACATGATTGGAGTGTTTAAATAAATTTTTGTAAAGCACAGAATAGGATATTGAGTAGCATAGTTTCATTTTAAATGACAGTGAAAGGATGTACCTACGAGGAATAACCAAACTCGGCTCAGTGCCTTCGTGTTACCAACTTGTAACCACCCTAAAGGACAGGGAGAATTGCCCCTGTGGATTTCTGCATGTTGATTTTAGCTAATTAAATGTACGTATAAAAACAATAGCACGACTAAAATAGTTGCTCCATGGTAGTGAACAATTGAGGTAACTCACCCACATTTGTAAATTTCTTGAGTTTTAATATTTTATTTAAAAAGAAAGACCAATTATGAAGTACTTGGTAATTTCTTCAAGTATTTTTTTTTCCTCCTTCATTGTTGAATTCATGTAACTCCTCTTAATATTTTATGCAATTTTCTGGTATCGTTAGGGTGTTTCCACCCTATTTTTTATAAAATCCTGAAAATTCCTCAGGTACTATATTGACAGCCATTGTGTTATTTGTGTAAGGTAGTCGAGAGGCTCCAGAAACCGAATTAGGCGAAATTTAGCAAGCAGGCTTTATTGGGGAGAAAAACCCAGCCTGGGCGAAGTCCCGTGGTCCACCTTTTTATTGCAGGGCTGGCCTTGGGCCAGATCTTGTAAGGTGGTCAGGGATTGGAAGCACAGGCACTTCCGGGTCCCTGACTTGGCAGAGGTGTCTGCCAGGGATTTGTGGAGCAGGCGCGCCTGAATCCCTGGCCAAAGGTGCCCATCCAGATTGGTGGGCGCAGGCACTCCGAGAGCACTTCCTAGTTCCTGGTAGAGCGTATACGTGGCTGAGTGCAAGGTCCAGAGAGAATTGCATCAGCCAACTATGATCAGCTCCACATGGGGTGGGGGTTTATTGATTTGGCCAGACATCGTGCAGAGGAAGGCACAGTATCACTATCATTTTCAGAAGTTGTTCCTGGGTAGAATTT
This sequence comes from Echinops telfairi, assembly GCF_000313985.2. Taxonomy (NCBI): domain Eukaryota; kingdom Metazoa; phylum Chordata; class Mammalia; order Afrosoricida; family Tenrecidae; genus Echinops; species Echinops telfairi. The sequence goes on from NW_022103921.1 coordinate 7,585,729, forward strand.
AGACACAATTGAAAAATATTTTGAAATGCGTTCTAATTACTATTAAGGAAAAGAATTGGGGAAAATATTGATGGGGAGCGCAAACTATATCTGAAGCAGGCTTTGTTAATAATAGATGGAAGTGGGATTAATTGGGGGTGGGGGAAGTTAAGGTGAACAATAGAAAACTAACGGGATACACCCAGTAGAGGAAATGTAAACTTTCACAACCTTTGACATCTCTGTGGGGGTGGAAATGGGAAAATTCAGATGCCAACAGATCAACTGTGCACAATTTGTGCATCTAATTTTTTTGCATGGGCTTAGGCATATTGATAAAACAAGTTTGTTCCTTGGACATTGGCAATTGGAATGATGGGATGGGTGTGTGATCTATAACTACTATAGGGTGCTATAAAGTTAATTTTTGTAAATGGTTACTTAGCACCTTATTTAGATAGTCTTTGTCTGAAACCCTCTTTTGCACATATATAAAATTACACAACACACATACAAATAAACATAGTGTACATACGAAACTAATGTACAAATGGTTTGCATGGATTGCCAAAAAAGTATAACAAGTGTTATTTGTGTAAAATATGAGGTAGCATTGTGTCTTAATCTAAAAAGTTAAATTTTTAACGAGCATGAATTTTAATTAAAATTTCAAAGAAGATGGCATTAATAGTGTTAAGGAGTATGGTGTGTGTGTAAATGTTAGCAGGATAAAAAATATTGAAGACTTTAGACTTCAGACTCATGAATACTTGGGCAGTGCTCTTAAGTATTTATGTTCAGACTTTTACTACTTGGTATTTGGGAAGGATAAAATTTCTGGACTAATAGGCTTAAAGGTATTCATGATACTTTTGTGATTCCATATTGAATTAAGTTAAAGTATTATTGTTTGAAATACTCATTTTTGTTTCTAGTGAGAGCACAGACTTCTATTCAGCCTCTTTTATTGTCATTTATGTATTTGTCTTCATTATCTCCCCTTCAATATTTATATCCCTCAATTGTATTTCTCATTAGTAGCAGTTAGCTTTTAATTCGAATGATTATGATACTACTTCCCCTCAGAACCTCATTTGAATTGCAGAATCAGCATTGAAAATGAATTTCATATTTGGATGATTTTGATCGGCATCAGTCAGTCACCATACTTTCATTGAATAACTACAGTTGGCCAGAGTGCTGGGCTTAGGGGTAAATGACAAAGAATTATAAGAAATACCTCTTGCTCTCTCAACCTTTGAAGTATTTAGGAGAGAACTTCAAAAATAAGTTATTAGGATATTTTATAAACTCTATGGTAGAGTTAAGTGCAAAGGGTTATTGGAGTAGAGAAGGGAGTGGGCTGCTTATCTTGACCTAGTAACTACTGTTAGTCATTGACGTAAGGCTTTTAAAATTATTCACAGGTGACAATACTTTTGCTTTTTAATTAAAAGTGAAATGGAAAGCTGGCAACATTTTTTTTGAAATCTTTGGAAAGAATAGGATATGCAGTTTAAATATTTGTTTAAGTATTTCTAATATTTTTATAATACAGAATGATATGGAACCTAGCAAAGCTGCTCCACTGAATACACCTAAACAAGATGGACCCATGCCAAAGCCGCATAGTGTTTCACTCAATGATACTGAAACAAGGAAACTCATGGAAGAATGTAAAAGACTTCAGGGAGAAATGATGAAATTGTCAGAAGAAAATCGACACCTGAGAGTAAGTTCTGCTCTTTAAGGAAAAATACCATGAAATAGAGGTATATGTTGTTTGACTGTTAATAGATCATCTTATAAATCATTTTAAGAATTTACCTTGACCACTTCTCTATTATGTCCTAGCTTGTCCTTCCTACTGCCAATCTCCTAAAAATCTTACTATGGCTTCTCATGGAAACCATGTTACAGTTTTGTTCTGTTCTGCGTAGGGGTCTCTATGTTAGAACCAAATCAATGGCAAATAACAAGTTACGTACTCATTAACAAGTTTGTTTGGTTGTTTTTTTTTACTGTGATGGAGTGAGTAGGTGTCACACAACATTTCAGTCATTTTTACATACATTATTGAGTGACATTAATTATATTCACCATGTTTTGAAATCTTCATTACCTATTTACAGTCATACTGAACTGCCTGGAACTATGCTGTCCTCTATGATGACAGTAACAGGTGATTGTTGAGCGGTTGAAATGTAATTGGTTCCAATTGCTGTGCTGTGAATGTAAATTGCACACTGATTATAAAGACTTGGTACACAAAAAGAACAGGAATATAAATTTTTCATTGATAAAATTTTAAATGTTTTTATATATTGGGTTAACAAATTATTAAAATGAATTTCACCGTTTTTTTTTTTTGTTTTATTTTGTTCAGAATATACAACCAGACAAACAATTAATTCTACATGTGCTGTTTGATGACATTGATTGCATTCTTTGAGTTGTGAGACCATTCTGTTTCTGAATTGTTCTTCCTTCATTAAGTTAAACTTGCTTCGTTCTAAGGTTTCTGTATAAGTTTTTGAATTGCTGTTGTCAATTTGATCCCATAGAGTTCTTAAAAGATTATGATGCTAGGAATGAATTATATCCCCTAAGACTATGACAGGGTTTCAGAGTTGGGAGAAAAATTACATTGTTTTTTAATTCCATTTTTTCTCGAACTTTTTGAAAATTCCCCCAAGAGTTTTAAGCCCTAGCCTTTGCCGCATTTAGAATGGAAACTGTATTTGTTACATTGATGACTTCCTCCTTTGGTGCTCCACCAGAGTGGAGGCAGATTACCTTGGAGGGCCACTTCCAAGCAAGCACTCATCGTTAGGTGTTCATTTTGTGTCATTTTTTCAGGATAGCCTTTTTTGGAATCATCTCCATAAAAGAAAAGGGAATTTGTTTTGACAGTTGCTTCTTTTTATGTTCACCCTCGACACTCTTACTTGGATAGATGCATTCCAATTCATTGTGACCTTATAAGGCAGATTTGAGCTCTTCTGTAGCGTTTCTAAGAACGTATATCTTTATGGAAGCAAAGTGCCTCCTCTTTTTCTCGTCATGGCAAGTTGATTCGAACTAGTTTTGGGGGTTAATATCCCAATGTTTATCCTTTTATGTCACCAGGATTGCTAAGTTAGTTGAAGGGAAAACTATGTTTGCTACACACACATATTTTGGGTAAGGTTTTATGTCAAAAATTTTCTTGAAAGATCCCTGGTTTATAGAATGTATTAGTCTAGGTACTTTGGAGAAACAAATCCACTGCGACTCACATATAAGAGAGAGTTTTATGTCAAGAAAAGGTGCATCACGAAAACATCCCAACCCAATGCTGCCCAAGCCCACAAGTCCAACATTAACCCATACCCAACACCAGTCCACAAAGTCCTTCACCTCACAAAACAGAGGCAATAATGCTGACTGCAGGAGGAAAGCTGAGTCAGTGAACGTGTAAGCATCTCAGCACTGGCAGGGGTCTCCACACGGCTGCTCCAGCACCCAGGGCTGCATCGGGAAAGATCCATGCGGCTTCTCCTTGGGGATGTCTTGTAGGAAATCCATCTTGCAAGCTGAAGCAGGGAACTGCTAAGGCAGCTGCACCTGACGCAGCTATCACAAAACAAGAGACCCGAGAACTCGAAAGGCCGAGGCTCACCACCCATTTATCCCTCCGCCTTTCAACCAGCACCACATGTGATTATTGGCCAGGCTGGCACAATTAACTAACTCAATCCACCCCTTGCCAACCTGGCACCTGTATATAATTCTTAACTTCACAATTGCAATGAACACCTATACCTTAACCGTATAATCCTGTGAGTTTTTTCCCCTACCTTTGAAAGTTTGTAAGCCAACTGCTTCATGCCTTTATCTCCCCCAATTTTAGTTATCCAATTTATATACTGCCCACTTATATCAACCCAGTTCTCTGAGAAGACAATCATGTTTTTCAACACGAAGTCTTCATTCCAGTTGGAACCTTGTAAAGTCTGCATCTACAAGCAAAGTCAATCATAATTGGTTTACCATTGATAATATTCTTTATGTGTGACCACTACCCTTTTTTATTTCTCTCACCCTACAGCCTGTCCATCTGAATTACCTAATCTACTTAAAAAAAAAAATATATATATATATATGACATATATGACACACACACATATATGACATATATGACACACACACACACACACATATATGACAACCGAACCCAGTAGACCGGGATCACTGGCAATAAGAATCATATATTTATAGTCTTTTTAAAAAACTTCTTTAGGGCGTACAATACCTGGTGGGGTTCGATCAAAGGCAGTGTAGCCTAGAGGAATTGCTGAGAGAGCCGAATGAAGGTCGAACATGATAATGGGACAGGAGGAACGTAAAAGGAAATAGAGGAAAGAACTAGGAGACAAAAGGCAATTATAGAGGTATAAATATAGGCATGTACATATGTAAAAATATTAGTATATAATGATAGGGATATGGGTCTGTTTACATATATTTATAGTATTAAGGAAGCAGATGGATATTGAGCCTCTACTCAAGTACTCCCTAAATGCAAGAACGATTTGTTCTAATAACCTTGCATTCTGTGACACTCACCTTCCTGACACAATCGCTGAAGACAAAATGAGTGCATAAGCAAACGTGAAGAAAGCTGATGATGCCTGGCCATTAAGAGATATAGTGGCTGGGGTCTTACTGCTTGAAGTTAAACAAGCGGCCATGTAGCAGGGAAGCAACTAAACGCACATGAAAGAAGCACACCAGTCTGTGTGATCACAAGGTGTTGACAGGATCAAGTATCAGGCATCAGAAGACCCAAAACAATCATACTGATGTGTATGAGTGGGGTCACAGTGGAGACCCATAGCCCATATATAGATAATTGGACATCCTCTTACAGAAGGGTCACCAGGAAGGGATGAGTCAGCCAGAGTGCAGTCAAACAGCAATGAAACACATTCCTCTAGTTCTTTAATGCTTCCTCCCCTTCCCCGTCAACCCCCTCTATCATGTTCTACCTTACAAACCCAGCTAGACCAGAGAACATGTACACTGGTGCAGACAAGCTCTCGACACATGGAATCCAGGAGAGATAAATCCCCCAGGAACAGAAATCCGAGTAGCGATACCATGGGGAGGTTGTGGGAGAAAGGGAACGATCACAGGGATAGATGTATAACATACACACACCTGGGGGTGGGGTGGGCAGGCATACAACAGAAACATGGGTGATGGGAGACAGTGGACACTGAGATATGAAAACAATATAATTTATCAAAGGTTCATGGGATGGGGGGCTCTGATACCAAGGGCTCAAATAGAAAATGTTTTGAAAATTATTATGGCACCATATGTACAAATGTGCTTGATACAATGTATGGATTGTTACAAGCGCTGTAAGAGCCCCAGTAAAATGATTTATAAAAAAACTTCTCTAGGTAGCTGTTGCTTTCACTATATAACTTAGGATAAGAAATACAACAAATAGAAAACTCCACAATGCAAGTAAGATAGCTGTAAAGTTCAAAGATATTTTCCTGAGTTCATGCTATAGCTAGTAAAATATCTAGTGCTTTCTTACTTAAAATCATCTCCCCTACATCATAGATTGTCAGGAACTTTGCTGTATAAAACAATGGCAGTAAGAATGAAGTTTCCCAATCTTGTCTGGAAGATCTAAGTCACTTTGATAGAGAAAGGCAGCCTCAGCTTTAGATCAGGGTTATAAGTATGCAAAATTCCATATTTGTCTTCATTTGTAATTCTAAAGGGTTAAGATTCTGGGTCTATTTTATAGGCCAGACTTAATGTCCACTCTTAACCATGCACTATGTTAGTTTGAGTCTATTAAACCGTGCTTGATTAAAATTTTCCCATTCCCTCAGATCCTATAACATTAACATCCTCTTCCTTTGGCAAATTAAAGTCAACTTGTAGACCATGCCTATGTTCGTCAGTACAGATTGGTTCTTAGAAGTCTTCGTCTGCTTGGACTAGAAGTATGCCAGGTATTAATTTCAGTGTGATTTTTTCCCCCATTTATGTACAAGGGTAAGTAAAAAACTATGGCTACGTAAAATTATAGAAACCTTTGTTAAACAAAATATCAAAACTGAAGCTGTTTTCAACATAGGCTCCATGTAGGTCTATGTATTTTTAGAGGTGGTGTTTCCATCTCTGTAAGTCTTCCCCAATGAGTTCTGTGCCCCTTGATTTACATCATGTCACAATGGCACTTTGGGACAATCCAAATCATACTCCTTTTAAAGGACATGGCGGGGGTGGGGGTGGGGGTGGGGCAGGTTGAAGAGCTAAGGTTTCTGAGTGAAGTTCTGGGAGAGCCTTGGCTGCCATGTAAGAGTGTTGTTGTTCTTGTTAGGTGCCGTCGAGTCGGTTCTAACTCATACTGACCCTGTACAACAGAAGGAAACACTGCGGGGACCCGTACCACCTTTAGAGTCGTACCTACGGCTAAGCCTGTGCTTGCAGCCAGTGTCAGTTCATCTCCTTGAGGGCCTTCCTCTTTTTCTTTCCACTCCACTTTACCAAGCACGATGTCCTTCTCCAGGGACTGGCCTCTCCTGAAAACAGGTCCAAAGGATGTAAACTGAAGGCTTGGTGGTCTTGCCTCTAAGGAGCCCTCTGGCCTTACTCCTTTTAAGACATATCTGTTCGTCCTTTTAGCAGTGCATGGCACTTTAAATTCTTTGTCAGCAACACATTTCAAATGCATCAGTTCTCCAGTCTTCCTTATTCAGTGTCCAGCTTTCACATGCACATGAGGAAAATACCATAGTTTGGGTCAGGCACACCTTAGTCCTCAAAGTAACACCTTGCTTTTGGCTAATATTTTCAGCACAGTTTGAACTTTTTCCTTCTGCACCATTGATTCTTGCTTATATGCTACCTCTTAAATTAGTGGAATGTGGACTCGAGTGTTTTTTTGTACAATGACTATGTTCTTTCCGTTGTGTCTCCATGCTTCCTGCATTGTTCATTATTTTTGTTCATAGGATCTTTCAAGATTGCAGCTCGAGGCTTGAATTTTTTTCATGAGTTCTCAGTTTCAGATATGGCGAACATCTTTTTCCCTTTTGCTTTTCTAATTCTAGGTCCTTGTACATTTCATTATAATATTTGACTTTATCATCTCAAGTTGTGCTTTAGAATTTTCTATTCAGCTTGTCGACTTCATCCTTTACTCCATTTACTGTAGCTACACTTCAATTAAGAACCAGTTTCAGAGTCTCTTGTGACATCCACCTTGATCTTTTCTTTCTTTTACAGTCTTTTTAGTGACCTTTGACTTTCTTCATCAATGATGGTCTTGTCTTCCCCTAGCTCATCAGGTCTTCTGTCATATGTGTTCAATGCTTTAAATCAGACTGCAACTCATGGTCATATTTTGGCTCTCATGGACTTTAAAATTTTTTCTTCAGCTTTTATCCTGAACTTACATTCAGCCCCTGGTCTGGTTTTAGCTGCTGATACTAAACTCCATCTGGGGAAGTCCATGTATAAAGTAAATGTGTATGTATTGGCTTTTGTGTTGTTAAAAACCGGCATTTGCTATGAATAAGTCATTGGTTTTGCAAAATTCTATCATGCAAACTCCAGCTTCATTTTATCTCCAAGACCCTGTTTCCAACTACTGTTCCTTTTTTGTTTCTGACTTTTGCAGTCTAGTGACCAATAATTATCAATGTATTTTGATTTCATGTTTGATCCATTTCAGACTGAATTCTTTGGCAGAATTCTTCCAGTTTCTTCATCACTAGCTTTTGTGGTTTTGAATAATAAATGTTTCTTTGGGATTTCCTTAAAGGTGGAGGAATACGATCCTATCACAGACAGTGTTATACTTCAAGATTGACATTGCAATGTCTTTTTTGACAGTGACTGTCATGCCATTTTTTTCTTCATTGTGTTATTCCCAGCATAGTAAATCATATGACTTTCTGATTCAGAATGGCCAATACCAGTCCATTTCTGCTCACTAATGCCTAGGATATGGATCTCTATGCAGTCGATTTCATTTTTGGCAGCATCCAGTTTTCCTACATTCCAGGTTCCTATCATAAGCAAATGTTTGCAGTTTTCTCTCCGTACCTTGAGTCATGCTCCATCAGCAAATGAAGATCCAGGATGTTCCACTCCCATAAGCTCGACCCAACTCACATCACTATGGTCAACTCCACTCCTAGAAATCATCTCCTCTGGCACTATCTCTGACAATGTTCTGTTTGTTCAGACTTTCAGTATTTGAAAATACTTTAAAGCTATGCATACAATTTCCAGCAGGCTTATTCCTGCAAAGTGGGGAGCCAAGCCCTCCTTTGTTGCCTGTTCTTAATCTAAAAGCTCCGCTGAAACCTGTTAAAGTTGGATCACAATACCGACATTTGAAATACCAGTGACATAGCTTTCAGCATCACGGCAACATGCGGCGGGCCACCACAGTACAATCTGTCAAGTGATAGAGCATCTAAGAATTCTTAGCATCCAAGTATGAAGAGGTGCATTGTTGCAATATCCTGTGCCCATTGAGAAAATCTGTCAATATTACCCCTTTGTAATGCGCCCAGTTAACCTTAACCTTCTGTCTTGTATTTAACAGTCTAGCAGACTCTATTAGAAAGCCTGCTGTGTTTGGACCTTGATCTCTGAATTGTATTTGCAAATTCAAGACTCGTCCTCAGTTATGATTCATTCCATAAAATTGTCATCATTAGCTTCCACCTTGCTTAAAGCAGTGGTTCTCAACCCGTGGGTCGCGACCCTTTGGGGGTCAAACGACACTTTGACAGGGGTTGCCTATGACACACATTTTTCACAATATATAATTACATATTGTTTTGTGATTAATCACAATACTTTAATTATGTTTGTGTTCGATTTGTAACAATGAAAATACATCCTGCATATCACATATTTACAATTCATAGCAGTAGCAAAATTAACAGTTATGAAGTAGCAACGAAACTAGTTTTATGGTTGGGTGTCACCACAACATGAGGAACTGTATTAAAGGGTTGCAGCATTAGGAAGGTTGAGAACCACTGGCTTAAAGGGACCATGGAGAAATCAACTCTTTGAGGTAGTTGCTTCTTAATGCTTTTGATGTCTACCCAGCCAAAAGCTTGCTGAAGCCAAAGTGCTTGCTTAAAATTGAAAACTGCTGAATCTTAAGAGGTCCCAGTTTCAATAGCTATTGTATCCATGGTGATTCTGAGACAGTTATCCGTTTCTTCCAATTATTTTGCTCATAACTCACTTTGGAGATCTTCCTATCTTCCTTTAAACTCCTGGTCCATTTATATGAGATAGCATGCAGATTACACTTGTTAGAAGCCATGATTTGGAAAGCTGTCCATATGAGGGTTCTTTCTTCTGCTTCTTCTTTTTTTTTAATTGATAATAGTGCTGACCAAAATCTCCTGCCACCCCATGGCCCCCAAAGTAATAATTCTTTATGCAGCCATCCTAATAAGACTAAGACAAGTGTTTTACTTAAAGAACTTATGTACAACCACTCCCTGATGACGTTTTGGGTAAGAACAACCCATGCAGGTATGAACTGGAACTTTTATTGGAGTTCCTGCAGTGCCGTTTGCTTATCTTCATAGTCATGTCATATTTGCCGGGTTTTAGAAATGTAGTTCTCAATTACTGTTTGTGTTTTACATCAGCTTTATTTGGGTATAACTTATATACTACAAAGTAAACTCTTTGTAAATGGATCATTCAGTGATCTTAAACAAATTTACAGAGTTGTGTAACCATCACATTGCAGTTTTAAAATATTTAAATTACTCCAGGAAGGAAGTTTTCTTATGCTGATTAACAGTTACTGCCTTTTTCCATTTCCAGCCCTGGGTAACCACTTTATGTCTGTAGCGTTTCAGCTCCAATTTTAACCAAAGGTTCCAATAGTCTCTGTATGTATATGAATATTGTTTTAAAACCTTTATTTTTATTTTTTTGTGTTTCCTAGGATGAAGGATTAAGGCTCAGAAAGGTAGCACATTCGGATAAACCTGGATCAACCTCGGTTGCATCTTTCAGAGATAATGTCACCAGCCCTCTTCCTTCACTTCTTGTTGTGATTGCAGCCATTTTCATTGGATTCTTTCTAGGAAAATTCATCTTGTAGAGTGAAGCATGCAAAGTGCGATTACTTTTTCTTTTTCCTCTCTCTTGACCAGAAAAAGATTCGTTTACCTACCATTTCACTGGTAGTATGGCCCATGGTGACCATGTGTGTGTGCGTGTGTGCGTGAGTGGGTGAGTGTGTGTGTGTGTGGCGTCATGTAGGCTTTGCCTTTAATGATCTCTTATGTTTAGAAAACACAATAAAAATAAACTGTTCGGCTACTGGACAAAAATTGTATATAACGGGATCATCAATAGCAGATGTCAGTTCAATCCTTTATGAAATTCATAAATAAAGAATTGTTCCTTCTTTGTGGTTTTAATAAGAGTTGAAGAATTGTTCAGTCTTGTAAATGTTATTTTAATGAATCCCTTTAAATTTTACCTGTTGCGGTTACCTCTTGAAATATGATTTATTTAGATTGCTAATCCCACTCATTCAGGAAATCTCAAGAGGTGTTTTGTGGGGAAATGGTGCCTCTTACAGTGTAAATTTTCTCCTTTACCTTTGCTAATATCATGGCAGAATTTTTCTTATCCCTTGTGAGGCAGTTGTTGACTTGAGTTTTTCATCCTTATGATCCTGTCCCATGGTATTTAACATTAAAAAAAATTAATAAAACTGTTAACAGATTCTTGCTCAATAGCTTGTGTTTGTTGTATCATTAGATGGGGATATCAGGGAAACTATAATATGGTCACTTGAAATTTATCAGGCATAATCTTTCTCACATTGAAACTTACAGATAATAAATATTTGTAATTCAAAAATCTTCATGTATTAAGGAAAAGAATTGATAACATTTCCAGTTAATAGTATTTTTGAAGATCATAATCCTTTTGTCTTCAAATTAGTCTAAAATAAGCTAATGCCATCAACATAAAAACACTATATTTTAGTCCACTTATATATATACATCATTTGACTATGTTACATTTAATATACTACATTCTTATCTGATTGTTTTAGTATCTTCTCAAGGAAGACTAATTCTCCTTTGTTCTAGTCAAGTATTTAATTAGCCTAATTTTTAATTTTATGAATTCTATAATGAAAGATTTCACGATAAAAGTTAAAATTCGATTTTGTTGTTTTCTAATTTGACACTCAAATTTCCATGATTGGAAATTTTTTATTATTGAGCAAGCCAGAGAGAGAGAGTGAGAGAGTGTGTGTGTGTGTGTGTGTGTGTGTAAAATTTTGTCCTTTGAAAATCTGTTAACCTCATGAAGCACATTTTCAGAATAAATATGCATTGTAGGGTCTGATACCTTCCTGCACTTAGTCTTTTTGTCTGTATTTACTCCACTTGTTGTACTAGGAAAAGGCATTTCTTAACCAGAGAAAATATATTCAGTTTCTTTAACTGAGTTCAAACTAATAAAAATTAATTTTTATTCTCTGAAGTTTGTTTTCATAAAAGGAACACTTTTACCTGAAAGTCAAATTGAACGTCGGACTTGATGTGGTGCAGTGAAGTATGTTAGGCCCAAATTTATGTGCATGCACATTTTACCAAAAAGTGAAATTCTGTATTTTGGTTGCCTTTTCATTTTCAAGTGTGTTTTGAATTCGTGAGATCACATGTATCGTGTCATTGTGCTCTGTGGTGGTATCTTTTATAAAACCTTCCTTGTGTGCGAAAGTTACTAAGACACAAGTAATGCCTACCCGTTGTTCGGTGGCTAGTGTTTCCATTGTCAGGTGCTGTACTACCATTGTAAAAGTTCCTTACTTTTCTGGTAACTGGAAACGCATGCTCAAAATGCCTGGCATTTTCACCCTATAAATGCAGAGTTAGTAGTTCTTTGGCATACAGCTCTCTGTAATTAACATTGGTGGTGTGTATCAAACTTGATAGTTCATAGCCATCTTTTTTTTCCTTTTCACTAAGTTCTCAAGAGTTTAGCCAAATCCCGTTTTAATGGAAATGAGCCTTCAAATTAATTTTGTTTTATAGTTGTGGACTGAGGCCTTAGTGAGGATTGAGAAAACTGTCCCCATGCCTCACAGGTAGGTAGAGAGGCAGAGCTGGAACTCGACCAGGCTATCCTGTCTCTAGTCTTGTCTTTTCTGAGCATTTCTAGAGGAAGGCCTAATTTGACAGAGAACTGAAATAATACAAGATACTATTTCATATATGTGTGGTTTGCTATCATGAAATTTCCTTACAGGATAATGCATAATTAGTATCATGCGTACGTTTGGTTAGTGTTTAGACTAGGAATATTGCCATACAATATAGTTTTAGGGGTTGTTTTTTTGTTTTTTTTTTAATGTATCATGCAGTGGTTGGCTTTGAGGTATATTAAGTCTCAGTAGCAAAATAGATGTATACATGGGCTTATCTGTTTTACATAACAGATGTTCTGAGTGTATAGTAGCTTTTAATTTCTATTATTTTTGTATAGCTGTATGAAATGTGATCAATCAAGTTTTACTACCAGCAGTTTCTTTAAGAGTACAGTATAACTGTATTGAGTGATAATATATAGATTTAAATTGTTTGCCTTCATTCCTTATATGTTTAGAAATTTTTGCGTTGCCTGCTTACTTGTGTATGTAAGCATGAGGGAAATAATATTGTTACTAATACTAATCACAATCAAATAACTAAGGCCTTAAGTTTATATGTGACGCTAAATGCACTTACCTGCCTTCCTTCTTTCTTTCTATAACTAATGTACCTTAACTTTTTCTTGTATTTACAAGAAACAAGTTTAAGAATTTTATTCTGAGTGTATAGTATGTTAACTTTTCTTTTTTAAGAAATGACAGAAAAATATCAAAATCAGGAATTCTGGTTAAAAAAAAATCATTTCTCCTTTAAGTATCTTTGCTTACAAAATCTAAAGTAGTATTATCTGGAAATTACTTTTGGATTATCTTTCAAAAGATACAACTTAAAAATTTTTTATTAATAGAGTTAAAAAGAAAACAGTTATTAGAGAGCATATCCCCAAGTTGTGTGCTACTTTAGAAACATAAGTAATTGTTTTCCTAGAGCTTTGCACATTCCTATTTAAGGGTTTTGGTGTGTGCATAGTTTTTTTTTTAATTAATATAAGTTAAGGAAAGAGCAATGCTTACCATATGGAAAAACAACAAAAATAAATTTAAATCGTCTTTATTTTATAGCTTTTAGGGAAAATAAAATATTGCGTGAATAAATAAACTTAAAATGTGGTGATGTGTCATTTTTATTTTCAAAATACAAAAAAAAATTGTTTTCAGAATATGGCTTGCATACATATCTGTGTTTCTGACAAGCATTAATAGCTAAATTTCAACTGAAACCTGAGTTTTAATAGTACAGTATCACTTGCTTAGTGCTCTTGACTTTAACAAGGAATATTTTTTTAGTGGGTAATGAGGACAACTGATATGTGCAGAAATCTAGAGCAGCCTGCTAGGTTTAGTATAGATAAGTTTAAATATAACCTTTAAAGGATAAGGACATTTTTTTACCCTTCCCACAATGCTGATTATAGAAATGAAAGCATTCATTTTAAAAAATAAGGTATTAAAAAATCTTTGGTTTTACCTTGTACTATGAACATTTGGTCCATATGTAATTTGTATATTAATACTATTTATCACAAAATATATATTAATCTATTTTGTGTTTTTCTCAGTTCTCAAGAACCTAGTGCCTGAAAAATATTTTTGTTTTTGTGATTTCTTAATTGTATTGATATATAAATAGCATGTCATACAATTCAATAGTTCAGTCATAAAGGACTGTGTAATCATCACCACAATCAATATTTTCTAACTTGTGTCCATTGCTGTTGACTCCCTCTGCTCAACCTCTCCATTCCCGTCCGCAGGTAATTATTAATCCAGTTGCTGTCTTCATAAACCTATCCATCCTGACTTCCCTTTACAGAAAAATATAAAAAGTTCGGTCACTTTCTTAAAGTTTTGAACCTTGTTGGTATTTTTACTTTTTGTGAATGAAATGAAGGCTTACAAGGTAAGTCAATTTTTCCATTAAGTTACTACACATTGTGCTTCATGTCACTGGTTGTGTTTCCCTCAACAACATCACTCATCTTCAGCCATGTTTTTCATTTTCATTCCTCCTCGCCTAACCTTGCCTGCTGTTAATATTGCCCTTTTGATCTCAAATGGTTCGCTGGTCTGAGTGCATACCTCCCTGGTGGTCTTAATCACTTTATATGCCTACTGTATCATGTCTCTTGTTAGCTGACATAAAGTGTTAATGCTCTGGCTGCTGGCAATTCCCACTTTTGTCAGGGATCCTGGTGGCATAGTTATGCTTTGGGCTGTTAACTGCAAAGTCAGGTCAAAACCACCTGCTCCAGAGAGAGAGACTGGACTTTCTACTCCCAGAGTTACAGTCTCCACTCGTCAACAAATGGTGCTAGGAAAATTGGTTCTCCATCTGCAGAAGAATTAACCAGTACACTGTGCCTCATGCACAGAAAGGCATTTAAGATGGTTTCAAAGCCTAAGTGGACACCCAGAGCTATAATGATCAGTGGGAAAAGTGAGACAACCTAAAGGGCCCGTTGCAGGGCCTACACATACTACCAAATACTGTGAAGCAGACACAGTGGAAGACAGTAAATGGGGCCTTTTAAAAAAGCACATGCATCAGAAGACTAAAATGACAGCCCTTGAGTTAATTGGGAAATAATCTTCAGCGGTGACACAACAGACAAGAAACTGAGTACTGCACCACGCCAATAAGGAAAATGTAATCCAACTACAAGGTGGGCAAAGGACATGAATAAACAGTTCACAAAGGCCAGGTGATAAAATACGTTAGGAGATGCTCATAATCACTAGCCACCAGGAGATGCAATTCAAAACTGATAGCCCATCTACAAGTGTGGAAGCACAAGATCTGTTGCTACCTAAAACAAGGGAATATAAATACCAAGACCCAGCAAATATCTCTTCTGGGTGTATACACCAAAGAAATAGGACATGCTGGGAACAGCCCAAATGCCCATTAGTCAAAGAATGGCTAAGAAAACAAGTGTATACGTTATGTGGAATACTGTGCATCTCTAGAAAGCAATGAAACCAACACCTAGGGGACCTGGAAGCGGGCTGGAGTTATTCAACCATGAAAGGATTAATGCTGTATGAGCTCCTTGTCACTAAGATAAAGGCAGACTTCTCTCCGTTCTTGTAATTTATTCTGTCTCCCAAGCCATGTGGGAGAGTCGTCACCTTTAAAAACTGGTGAGACCTCAGCTGCGGTGAGTGTCTCAAGATGGGGGCACAGGGAGAAAATCATTCAGGTGCTGCCATACAATATTGTGCTAAGGTCGCCCCAAATCATCAGACATGAGTGATAGCAAACCTTACTGGAAATCCAGGGGGGAGGGACAGGTATGTGCATTTTGGAGAAGTCAGTTACATCACTGTTAGTGGGTAAACCAGGAGAAAAAAACCTTCCATAAGGAGGGAAAAAAAATAACATAGAACCTACATGGAGAGTATGCCTGGCTTTATATTCCTAATTGGGACACTTTTGACCTAGTCTGTATCCAGTCCTTGGTGACCGGAGGTGCTATATATTTGGGGACTTTAGACTCTGTCTTTTTGGGCTACACAACATCCTTCATAGACCACTCAAGGGAGATTTCATGTGAAAACGGCACTAAACTGGGCTTACCTCAGACTCTATAGCAAATTAATGAAACGGATATACTTCCTTGGACTTAATGGTGAAATGCCTAGTGTGAGATAATGACATCCCAAGGTTATGGAAGCGGAGGTTGGACTGTGGTTTGAATCCTTTGCTTTCAGGGTTCCCAATGAGTGGTAGCCCAGACTATCATATATTTACTATTTGATAAGTCCTCCTTTCTTGTGACATAAAACTGGTAAGCATGATTCTGCCATTGTGAATGAAACTGAAAGTTTTGCCCTATTGCCAACTCCTATTTTATATGTCAACAATTCATATATTGCATTCTGAACATGGCCTATACTGGTATAATTTCTCAATGATGTTTTAAATTCTGTACCATTGGTTAATGACACTATCAATCGAATTACTTAAGCCCCAGGGTACCACAAATGAAGAGAAAAATGAAAAGATAGTAATTTGACTATGTAAAAGAGATGAAAAAAATGAGGGGGTTGCTGTCAGCTGGTTTTGAAAAATGTTTCCAAGAATGGAGTCTCAGATTTAACAAATGTATTAAGTAATGAAGAGTACTTTGAAGGTGGTAAGGGTTGTCGTGTAAAAAAATTTAAATATATAGCTTAACTGTATTTAAGGGGGGTACCTCCTCATAGATAAAGGAATGGATTTGGGACTCACAGCTAATACTAGACCTAATCTATAAGCAATTAGTTCTTAATACATGGCCCTGCTTGATGCTCACCCCCATAAAGAGATCACTAAAAAGATGAGTGCCACAGCAGAGTGGTGGTGAAACCAGATGTTTCCTGGCTATCAGACTAGCTTCAGGGATCTTAAAGACTTGTCTTCAACAAGCAGCCATGTAAGTGAGGTATCAACAGTCTACAGGGAAGAAGTACATCAGCCTGTGTGATCCAAGGATTGTAAATAACCAAGAGGGAATGGTATCACCTTAAATTGTGAACACCCAGTTTACAGAAGGCTATGAATGGCAGTGGTACTCCAAAATCTATTCAGAGGATCCCCACATGGGCTTAGTCTTTGTTGAATCCCCTCTACTCATAATCAATGGATATGAATAGCCCTGCTATTAAAGGCCACTATAAAGCCAACTGGGAAATACAGTTAGGTTAAAATGTTAATATCCTATCGTTTGATCTTTCTATACCATTTGAAAGTTGCCTAAGTTTTTAATATTCTCGGCTTTCTTTGAGGTTTTCTTAGGTTTTGTTTAGTACTTACTGGTTTGGGGTTTTGCTTTGTATGAATTTGTATGATTGTGTTATGTTTTGTATGATTTTCTGTGTAAGAAATCCTAGATAGGCCAATATATAGAGGCAGTAATTGGACTTGAGCATGGCAGGGGAGGATGGGGGAAATGAGCGAACTACAATGACTATGTGAAGAAAATGTACCTAAATTGCACACATCTTAATATGATGGCATAATTAATGTGGGGGGTGAGGACACTGTGAGCCATCACTTCAAAACTAATAAAACAGACAATAATAAGTGTCCTCTGTTGTCCCTCACCCACTTTTCCATTATTCGTCCCCCTGGAGGGGTTAGTTATAGGTTATCCTTTTGATACACAACCCCTGCCCCCCCCCCCCAATCCATCCCCTAATCCTACTGGTATCTACTCACATTGTTGGTCCTGAGAGGTTTATCTGTCCTGGATTCCCTGTATTGAAGGCTCTATCTGTAGCAGTGTGCATGCTCTGGTCTAATCCGATTTGTAAGGTAGAATAGAGGTCATGATAGTAGAGGAAAGTTGTGTCTTTTGTCAGTTCTATACTGCACTGTGATTGGTTCATCCCTTCCCTGTGACCCCTCTAAGGGAATGTCCAATTGTCTACAGATGGGCATTTGGTCTCCACTCATGCCACACACACACCCATTCACATTGGGTATGATTTTGTTCTGGGTCTTAGATGCAGGATGCCTGATCCCGTCGATACCTCATGATCACATCACACAGGCTGGTGTGCTTCTTCCATGTGGGCTCTGTTGCTTCTCAGCTAGATGGTCACTTGTTTTTCTTCAAGCCTTTAGGGCCCCAGACACTATATCTTTTGATAGCCGGGCACCCTCAACTTTCTTCACCACATTTGCTTGTGCACCCGTTTTTATCTTCAGTGATCATGTCAGGATCATCACAGAATGCTGGAATTTTAGAACAAAGTGTTCTTGTGTTGAGAGAGTATTTGAGTTGAGGCCCAGTGTCCACCTGCAACCTTAATTCTTAACATATAGATATGAGTACATAGTTGATTCCCCTCTTGTTTTATATATATATTTACATATTTGCATGCCTTTATCTAGGCCTCTATAAATGTCCTTTGCCTCCTGGTTCTTCTAATTCCTTTTACTTTCCTCTTGCCCTACCATCATGTTTGGCCTTCATTCAGGTTTAGTAATTCCTCCCTGCTACATTGCCCTTGATTAAGCCCCACTAGGCATCCTGTGACCTTCCTTCCATTGGTTTTAGTTCACTTGTTGTTCCCTTGTCCCTGGGTTGTTTCCCCCTGCCTCCTTCCTTTCTCCCACCTCCCCATCGCCCGTACCCCACCCCCACCTCCTGAACCATTGGTCCCATTCTTTTCATCTTTGAATTATTTACCCCGCTTATCTTACCTAGGTAGACATGCTGATACATTGATATGTGCAAAAGCCAGGCAAAGCCAAATAAAATGGCAAAGGAAATAAAAAAACAAAACAATAGCGACAACAAAAACAAAATAACAATAACAAAAAGCTACTGAAAAAACTGGAAAAGCCTCTAAATAGTTCAAAGGCTGTTTGTTGGCCTTTAAGAGTGTTTTCCAGTGGAGTCTGATGGGACGCCACACTGTCTCCAAAATCTATTTCTGGTATTTCTCGGGGGTTTCATCACTTTTCTCCCCCTGCTGCTCTGCTGCATGCCGTCAGTGCCTCGCCCCAGAATGATGGGGCCAGACCGTGCACTATTCACACACTGTGTCTCCAGTGTTGTCCCCTGCAGCACCATGGTTCAGTGAGAGACGCAGTGTCCTGTGGTGGGGCCTGCCCTACAGTCCTCCCTGTGCTTGCTCTGAGCAGGACCATTGTCTTCGGGGCTTTGTGGGCCAGGATGCCTTCTCCTCCCTCCCCATCGCTTTTTGTTTCTCCCATGTGCTGTAATCCCATGACTCTACCCAAGCTGTATCCCCAGGGCTGTCCTCTGAATTGCATTCTTCTGAGGGGGTGTGTGTCCACATAGTTGGGATTGGGGCCTGCCCTTTCAGTACATTTTTTTATGCAGTTTTTGTGGTAAAATTAGGTGCCTCAGCTGATATTTGAGCTGGCTTATACTTGAGTATATATGGTAAGTTTATGTAAAAAAATTGTTTCTTGGAAACTCCTCAGAAATTCAGATATACTTTTCAACTGAGTTTTTTTAATCTTTTATTTTGCTATTGGTTTTTTTTTGTTTTTGTTAAATGTTTTTCTTTATTTGAAATTCAGGATAGGCAAATCTATATAGTAGATCGATTCATAGTTTCTTGGAGGTGGGGATAAAAAGGGAAACTAATAACAATGAGTATAAGAAGTAGAAAATGTTAGAAAATTGTGATGAATGTATAACTAAATAACTTTAAACTATTTTGAAATATGTAAATTTCAATAAAATTCTGTTTTTATACTTACCTGGCAGGGGAGATACCATGATCACGAAGGTGGTTTTCCCAGGGCGAGGCTTATCCATTCCACTGCGGGTGTGCGATTTCCCCAAAGGTGGGAAACTCGACTTCATAATATGTGGTAGTGGGGGCTGCGTTTGCGCTCTCCCCTGTAAAACAAAAATTGCTTTGTTTTGTTTTTTATGTTTGTCTTGAAAACTCAAACTGGCAGTTCTTCCCCGTCTGAGCTGACCTTGACCTGATGTCAGTGAGCTTGATTTTGGTATGTCTCCTCGACACGTTTATTTTGCCCTACATGTTTCAGTTTGTGTGTATAACACCCCTCTTGAAATAAACTAGTAAGGGAACTGTCCATTTTGCTTGCTTTCAGTGGTGGTATTCAACTATGGAAGAACATATAATGTGAGAAGCTTTACAACCCAGTGACAGTTCACTTATCCGGTGACCTAATGTCACAAATATTCTCCTCATGCTGTGGTCATTTTCATCTACAGCCAGAGTAACAGATTTCCTGGACTCTTAAATACCATGGCCAGATATGAAATGGTTTTTAAAAAATCCTGTAATATACAGAAATTATAATTTCATAACCATTTTACTGGCTTTAAAAAAGAAATTCAGTATCTTGATTGTTGGAACACAAAGGTTTTTAACTCTTAAGTAGGTGCAAGAAAAAAATCAGAATGTGTTTCAAAGGATTCAGTTTTAACACTTGCTGCATCTAAAATGACTTGAAATTTTTTTCAGCATTTCTGGTAAGAATTTATAATGTTTGTAGGAATTATACTTTAGAATTTTAATATATTGGAAAGATAGGGGGCAAGCAAAGTTGATTTTTTTGTTGTATGCTATTTTACCCAAAATGAAATAAATATGATCTGGAGATGAGTAAATAATGGTTTGTATTAAGCTACTTTGAGTTACAGCTGGGGAAATATTCCACTTTTTTAAAAACTTGAATCAAAGAAATTTTTTGTTCACAGTATTTGGATGTTTTGTGCAAGCAAATTGATGTAATTATTAAAGTTTGGATTTTCTGTT
Organism: Echinops telfairi; assembly: GCF_000313985.2. Lineage (NCBI taxonomy): Eukaryota > Metazoa > Chordata > Mammalia > Afrosoricida > Tenrecidae > Echinops > Echinops telfairi. The sequence continues at coordinate 7,606,205 of NW_022103921.1, forward strand.
TTAAAGTTTGATGATCATATATATGATCATGAATCTCTTCTCCCCAAATGGAAAATGCACTTTTCATTTTGAGATCTTCATCAAAATTTATCACCTGGGAATTTATTATTATGTTTCAACAAATCAGTTTCCTACTAGGAATGTACATTTTATAATGGAGAAATGCTTTAATAAAAATCTTGAAATTGTATAATTGGATAAAGCAGTTTCTTTTAGAAAGATGAGTGAAGCCTATGTTTGCAATTCAATGTGATACGAAGGGAACACTTCATGAGAATAGCTGTCCCCTAAAGAAACCATGAGTGTGTAAGTGCATAATTCACTTTATGAGAGAAGCTCATGTTGAAGAGGAAGCCCATAATGGTACATCATCCATCGTGATTTGTAAGGAGACAAACTTGGCAGTTCTGGAGTTAAGAGTGGACAACAAAAACAGTAGGCAACACCGTCTTACTGCCCCCGGTGTGTTCTGCAGCAGTCCTGTGAGAGGAAACACTGCTCTGCGACTGAACCTTGATGGGAGTAGAATGCCTCGTCCTCATCGCAAGCCAATCAGTACTTTCGCACTTTCGCAATCTGATGAAGAGTTGTGAAAATTCTGTGCCTAATGGGCACCTAAATAAGCAGAATCGAGATGCCAAAGCATTTCTTGGAATAATTGTAACTACAGATGAACATGATTTTACCAATACGATCCTGAAGACGAAGCAAAAGACTAGTCATGAGCAAAGGTCATAGCTATCGTTTCTTGGGACCCTTAAGGCCTTTTACTTGTTGGCTTCCTGAGGGGAGAGGGCAAAGAATAAGAGTATCTTATTAGGAGAGTGTTTGGGGACAATCAGGCAAAGCTTTAGCAGAAAAATGTGCCTGGGAAAGCATTAGCGCGTCTTTCACTTAAATTCTCCTGTTGCTTCTTCAAACAAGGGCAAGTTTTCTAACATTTCTCAGGAAATCATTTGGCATCTACCTTTAGAACTGATTTGGCTTCTTCAGACTTCTTTAAGTATCCTAATCAAAACCATATTTAAAAGGCACCTATTTTTCTTCCATTGATGATTTTTATTTTTAAATTGTATTTACGTGGTTAAATTCTAAGGTTTCAGTTCATCAGGGAGGGACTAGATGGCTGGTATTTCTTATGAAATTCTTGGCCTTGGTCAAGCTTATGTTGAGAAAGTTAAATTTTTTAAATTATGTAATTCCAAAAATGTATAGATGAAGCCCTTTTTATGCCCACTCTCCACAGACCACATTTCCCATGTAAACCCCATAACCAGAAGTACATACATATTGTCCATGTTGCAATCTTTTAAAACATGTCATCACAATTTATGGTGTTTGACCCCTTCAAATGTGGCAAATCAGTTCCCTACTTAGAATTTTATCCTTTTGTTCTCTACCCTCATCACTGGGTGGTGTAAATGGTTTAAGAATTTGGCTGCTAACTGAAAGGATAAGGATTTGAGTCTGTCCAGAGATCACATATAAGTTAGTTGATGTACTTTTGCAAAGATAATCATTGACAACCAAGGAGTTCAGCTCCAATTGGACATAAGTGGGTGTGGCAGTTACATAATCTGTCAACTTGAGGAAAGGGTAGAGTCTAGCCTGTCATTCAGGTTGCAGCTTGAAGACCTCATTTGGAGGCGTGATGGAGATAAATAGCTCACTGGAGGCCAGACACACTGCTACACATTCCTGTTGACAAGTCACATGGAGATATGCTGATTGAGCCAGAGCCCTGGAGCTGGAGGAGCCACATGGACACCTACACCAGCACTGAGATGCTTCCAGTGCCACTGGATTCACAAAACTTTCTACTCACTGGCCTGTGATCTTCCTGCATCCTGCATTATTGCATGTGTTGCATAAGTCTGAAGAGGAATTTATAGGCTGGTATTGGACATCATAGCTAATATTTGACTTAAGGACTTGATCTGAACTGGGATGAGTGGTTTTCTTAATATACAGTTATGCTTTATATAAAGTGCTTACTTATACACATATGAGATTTATTTCTGTAGTCTACACAGGGTCACCATGAGGCAGGGCCACAGCAGCCTTCATTACTTTTTACCCTCACCCATAACAGCTTTTCGACCTTGCAAGTATTCTCTTGGGATTTCTCGTGTACCTCATTAATTAGTACTCGGTTTTTCTCTGCTGTATCATCGTGCACTAGTATTAATGTTTTGTGTTGCTAATGCTAAACTTGGGACAGTGACACCAGTATCGAGCAAAAGCACTTGCCACTGTTGCTGAATCCTATGAATTCAATCCTTGGGGCCCATTGAAAGTGACACTTTTCAATACTTCTGGTACACATGGAGTTGATGCTAAACAGAAATGTCTCAGTTCTTTTTTATTGAATCTTTAGAACTCATGAAAGCTGGTCAGAGGACAATTAGTTGGCTCTAAAAATTACCTGTTGTCATTGTGTGTGCGTAGGTACACAAAATTTCAGACATGAATAATAATACTAAGGAAAAAAATGAGGCATGCAGATAATATTTGAGATCTTTACATTGCTCATCTTTTCTATTTGTGTACACATGGGCTGTGTGTGGTGTGTAGTTTTAAAAATCTGATTCTAAAATTTCATTTTTTGGTGTGGGTGTTTTAGCATGTTTTGAAAGTGGATATATGTTGCAGAAATTTGGAATTCATAATGGAAATTCAAGATTTGGAACACAGTGGTTGTATTGCCAAATGGCAAGTATTTCTGGAAACTGAGCAACAGTGGTACCCACAACTCCTCATCACACATCACTTTACTTACCTCATACCTGTATAACCCGTGTTCATTTGAATAATATCATGTATTAGTATGAGGCTGAATAAAAAAGCATAGCTACTAGGTTTCCAGTTCATATATGCATAGGTTTATTCCAAACATAGCATTATTAGTGGATGGCTACAAACAAGTTTTCTCTGTAATACACTTTTCAGATTGCCTTCAAAAATAAAATTGAAATACAAGTCCAATCAAAACTGACTTAAAAAATGTTTTATTTAGATATTTTTTATTATTCAAAACTGACTTTTAAGGGGATACGCTGGCAGTTAAATGCAAATCAGAGTGGAACTCAGCTGACACTCCCATCAGGTTCTGATAGATTGCATTGAGGACACAGGATGATTATGGGAGTTCATGAAAAAGGTCTAAGAAACTTGAAAATTGCATTGGTGAGAAAAATGCTTTGAGATTAGCGCTGAAGTTTTCCACCATGCTAATTGACCTGCTAATTCTGGGGGGGTAGGTAGGATGGGCTATCCTGTAAACATTCCATTGGGAAACTACCTCATGCACTCTAAACCCCATTCTTGACACTTCACATTCTTTTTGTTCCCAATCTTCAAAGAAAATTTAAAAGGTACACAATTTAAATCCTTTGAGGATGCCAAAACTGCTGTCTTAATATGAATCAAGGTATATCTGATTCTTTAAAGGTTTAGAGAGGAAAACACTGCCTTCAGAAGTGTGTAGACCTAGATATTATGTTAAGAAATTAAAGCTTTGTATTTTTATATATAATACAGATTTCTATGGTTTTGTTGCACTAGTTTTTTGTCTGCATAAATAATTGAGTAGTTCACCTGAGAGGGGCACTGTAAGGAATGAAGGTGGAGTAAGATTACACTAGACTAGAATTTAGTTCCAGATATTGTGATCTAAGGGTATCCTTAGGTTTACAATTGTAAGTGAAAGATAAGGTTCAGAATATCCCAAACATGGCAAATTGAAACAAGCGAAAACATGGAGTTGCTTTGTGTGACTAACGTTTCAAATTTTGGGCACAGATGAGAAATGCTCTGGGAAAGTGACGTACCCAGGGTTGCCGTGGCAGAGACAAGTCTTGTCTCACACTTGTTACCCTACACAGGCAAGAATTAGAGAAAACGACTTAATGGATCCAACTTGATTAAAACGAGAGCTAACTATATTTTTAAGAGTTGTTCATACTTCTGGAAAAATGTCATATCAAGAAATCAAGTATCTAAAACTGATGACACACTATTAGTGGTTAGAAGTTGCAGTTTAATCAGTTTAGTTTTAAATTCTTATACATTGAATTCCAAACTACTTCTGGAATTTTAATCATATAGCCATAATAAGAATATAGATGGTATTTGGTATTGTAATTTCTATTATTAAACTTAGCAAGGATACTAAACATGCGGTCATTGAAATCTGACTTGATTTACTGTTTGGGCAGTTTACTTTTCTCCACTGATAACCTAACTTCATTGGATATCAAGGAGATAAATACCGTATATACTCAAGTATAAGCCGACCCAAATATCAGCTGAGGTACCTAATTTTACCACAAAAACCATTAAAGAGGGGTGGGAGGCACTGCAAAAAAAAAAAAACTGCATTAAAAATGTGCTGGAAAAACTCAGCTTATACACGAGTATATACAGTAGGTATAACTCTTAGAGCAGAACTTGCCCCAAAACAAATGCTCAACAAAGGTACATGGGAATGGAAAATTAGGCAGTTATCTGCTTGGGTCAAAAATTTATATGAGTAAGAAGTACACCAGCCTATCCCGACACGATCGCTGAAGACAAAGCGGATGCATAAGCAAATGTGAAGAAAGCTGTTGGTGCCTGGCTATCAAAAGTATTGGGTCCTATATGCTTTAAGATAAATAAGCGGCTATCTAACAGAAACAACAAAGCTCACATAGAAGAGCACAACAGCCTGTGAGATCATGAGGCGTCGAAGGGATCAAGTATCGGGCATCAAAGACAAAAAAAAAAAAAAATGTCATTGTGAATCAGGGCGAGTGCAGCGCAGGGACCTAGGGCCCATCTGTGGGAAATTGGACATCCCCTTGCAGAAGGGCCGTGGGGAGGAGATGAGCCAGTCAGAGTGCAGTGTAGCAGTGATGAAACACAATTTTTCTCTAGTTCTTGAATGCTTCCTCCCCACCACTCATCCCAATCTGTCTGGACCGGAGGATGTACACTGGCACAGGTCGGAACTGGTAAAACGGAATCCAGGACAGATGAACCCCTCGGGACCAGTGGTGAGCGAGGCGATACCAGGAGGGTGGGGTGGGAAGGGGGAACCGATTACAAAGATCTAAATATAACCTCCTCCCTGGGGGGTGGACAGCGGAGAAGTGGGTAAAGAGAGATGTCGGACGGTGTAAGATATGACAAGATAATTTATAAATTATCAAGGGTTCATGGGGGGAGTGGGGGGGGAGAGGAAAAAATGAACTGATACCAAGGGCTCAAGTAGAATGATGAGGGCAACAAATGTACAAAAGTGCTTGACACGATAGATGGATTGTGATGAGTTGTACAAGTACCCAATAAAATGATTTATAAAGAATTTGTGTGAGATAGCCAAACATTAGGCATTTGGCTTAGAATTATATTTATTTTTGAAGTCATTAAATTCAGTCCTGCAGTTAATGGCATTCGTTACCTGTCAGTTCAACACCATTACTGTGTAGCTGCATAGGTATTGTGATGATTGGGTTTTGTGTCAACTTACTCCTGTGGGAAGCTTTGGGTGAAATCCAACATCTTCATCAGAATGCAGCCTAGTGACATCTCGGAGCTGTGTCCTACCTATAAGAGACTGAAGAACTGGTCTCTCTTGCCACTTAAAAAACTATTAAAAAAACCCAAAAATATATATAAATACATATCTTTGGAAAAAAATCCATTGTGTGTGGGGAGGTACTCCCTTATATGTTACAGTTTGGTCTATGTACAATGTAGACTGAATAAAAATGGTCTTTGAATGGATCCTTAAATTACTATATATTTTCCAGCTTTAAATTTGGAGGCAATTTTTTTTTCATATAAGCACAGCTTTATTCCAAACTGAACAAGTGTAAACATGTCCCTGCAATCAAAGATGTAGGTGGCTCAGACAAGTTCTTTCAGAAATTGTCAGTCTATTTATACTGATTACCATCGAGTGGATTCCAATTCATAGTGACCCTGTAAGCCAGTGTAGAACTGTCCTCGTGGCTTTCTGAGACTGTGATTCTTTTTTAATCGTTTTATTAGGGGTTCATAAGACTCATCACAATCCATACATACATCAATTGTGTAAAGCACATTTGTACATTCATTGCCCTCATCATTCTCAAAACATTTGCTCTCCACTAAAGCCCCCGGCATCAGGTCCTCATTTTCCCCCCTCCTTCATGAGCCCTTGATAATTTATAAATTATTTTGTCATATCTTGCCCTGTCTGACGTCTCCTTTCACCCACTTTTCTGTTGTCCGTCCCCCAGGGAGGAGGTCACATATAGACCCTTGTCATCGGTTCCCTTTCCAACCCATTCTCCCTCTACCCTCCCAGTATCGCCACTCACACCACTGGTCCTGTAGGGCTCATCCGCCCTGGATTCCCTGTGTTTCCAGTTCCTATCTGTACCAGTGTACATCCTCTGGTCTAGCCAGACTTGCAAGGAAGAATTCAGATCATGATAGTGGGGGCGGGGGGAGAGGTAGGAAGCATTTAGGAACTAGAGGAAATTTGTATTTTTCATCGTTGCTACGTCACACCCTGTCTGGCTCACTTCCTCCTGTAATTTGTTATTTCTACACAGTGAGGAAAGCAGATATAGGTTTTCGGTTTGTGTGACATGACACATGCCCATTCCTTAGTGTAATTTGTTGTGGAGAGAATAACCAGATTATCTAATATTACCTTTTGTAATTTAAAAACAATCTGCAAAATCTTTTTTAAAGACCATTATTAGCATCTCAAGACCCATTCAAAATTATGGAGATGACTTCTGGCAAGATGAGTTAGCCAGATCTGCTGGAGACTCTCTAAAATAAAGATGGCAAAGACCAAATAAAATGAATGATAATCCTGTACCTCTGAAGAAACACCAACTAGGCACTAGCTTAAAACGAATATGCAATGGGTGGTGGAAGAAGGCAGTTCTAAGTACCAGCTACAGGCAAAATGGTTATGTGGGGGGGCAAAAAAAAAGGTTATGTGTTGGGCTATAACTGCAAGGTCAGCCGTTCAAAACCAGAAGTTGCTCCCCAGGAGAAAGATGTGGGTTTTTTCACCCCTGTAAAGAGTCAGTCTCTGAAATTTTTAAGGGCAGATCTACCCTGTCTTATAAGGTAACTCTGAGTCACCATCAGCTTGATGACATTGAGAACTGTCCTCTAAGGTATGCATCAAACATCTTTATTAACGTATATATCAGATGTAAATACATAGTGCACTGTCAGTTGTACAGGAGTTAGTTTGTATCATGTTAGATGCAAGTATGACTACCGTTCTTTTTATTTAGATGTTGTTTATGGTTGAAGAAGATATGCAGACATGCCAAACTGATCAGGAATGGATTGTGGGTTAGCAGGGTTCTCCGTGATTTGTCAGTTAAAACCTAGTAATTACTTACTATGACTGACTTACTGCAATCACTTCCGTAGGGAATTTGGTTATGGAAGCAATCAATCAGTAAGAAGACCATCAGCTTAGGATGTAGCATCCGTATTAGTTATTCTTCTTGAAGTACATGAAAGCACTTTAAATGTTTCTCAAAGTTTGTCACTGGTGATGTTTGGGGGATTTTCATCTTTACTCCATCACTTATATTTCTGTACATCCTGCTTAACTGTATTACTTGTAAGAAGGAAAGTGCAAATTACTGTTAAGCCCCTCTTTCCTCCCTCCTGCCCCTCGGTCTCTATAAATTTGTCTTTACTTTCTTTTCTTCCTTCCGCCTCTTTCTTAACAACAACAAAAAAACAAAGTAATATTTTCCAGATGGAAACGACACATTAGTATCCGTGATATTAACTCTTATCCACTGGAATTTTATAAGTAAACGCCCACATTCCTTGCAATGGAGCAGCTGTAGATGTAAAGATGTTTACATCTACGTTTGCATGAACTTTTCTTTGCCAACCATCTGTGATTGTTTTGTGAAGTTGCCCTTATTGTTTCGTAATGTTCTCCTAACCCAGGAAGTCACAATGACGCCTGACATTTATTTCAAAATGATATGAACCTTCATGTCCAGGGTGAAGTGCCCATGACTCTGATGACAGTACCCAGCTGCCCATGACTTTTGTGAATTGTTTATTCACGTCATTGACAGGGCAGATCCAGAGCCTTTTTTGATTGACAGTACTTGATTCAGCTGCTACCCATTTGTATAAACCAGTTTGGGAAATCAGGACAATAGACTTAAAATTTTTTTTAGCAAAATGGTGGTGTATTGGTTATTCTGTAAATATACAGAGTGCTGATGGGTGTTGGCCCTCCCTGCTGACGGGAGAAGATAATGTGTAACTGGAAGTCTTATGAAGGCAAAGTATATGTAGAAAGCGATGGTTAAGACGTTTTCCTAAAATCATGACCCATTATATTTCTATGTGCATGCGCTGTTTAAAAAAAAAGGATTTCACAATAGTGAATGTTACTGGCTTTTCAACAGCTCTCCGCTGCACCTTTTGTTTGCTTCTTCACAAATGTTATACAGTAGTGCATGGAGGTAACATCCTTATGGAGATCACGATCCTGTAATCAATTGTAAGGAAGTTTCCTCAGGGGGTGTGGTTTGTTCCCAGTAAGCATAAGCACCATGGAAGAACTTGCTTGCTCTTTGCTGCCATCTGGATCACCAATCTCAAGTTCTCTGAACTTAATCCAGTGGCCTGCAATTTTGTTGAGCGTTTACAGCAACCTTTCATTTTACCGGACAACCTTGAATTCATTTGCACCTGTAACCACAAGTCTGATCTGCTGGCCTTGGATTCATGAACCTCTGCAGCCACAAACCTGTGGTCTTCCTATAAATCTTGGGGTCATCAGTACTTGCAACGAGTCAGTAGAAGCCTCAAGCCTAGCATCTAACCCAAAGACTTGAAACCTACCTGGACTTGGACTTTCAGAACTGTGGAAGCCATTTCCTTGAAATAAATTTCTCTATGAGCATATATCGACATCACTGGTTTTGCCTCTTTTGAGAACCCAAGACAGACTTCGTCAGTGGATAGAAAGCTCAACAAAACCAAGACCTGTGTGTGCACACGCGTGCACACACACACTCTCCCTAGAATTCAGTAAAGTACTATGGGAACAAAATACATGAAAAAGAAAGAAACCATACAAACTCATCAAGCAGAAATCTTGATGATTTAATCTTAAGATTTCACAAATAGATAATACATCGAAAAAGGGGTAATATTGAATCAACAGGTCACATTAGTGAGCTTTAAGACAAATCTCCCAATACTAATCGGCTTGTGGAGCAATGCTGGTAACACATCACGCTGTTAATCGCACAGTCAGCAGTTCAAAACCACCAGCTTGCTGTGGAGGAAAGGCAGGGCTTTCTACCCTCTTAAGAGTTAAAGACTCAGAAACTGACAGGGGCAATTCTACCGTCTTGTAGGGTTGCTATGGACTTCATGAAATGAATTTGGTTTGAGTGGAAAAAAAACCCCAATCCCCTCCAAAAAAAACATTAAGAAACTCTGTGGGATAGCAGTAAGAATAACTTACATGTGATCAGATTTCCAGAACAAATAACAAAAAGCACATAGAAAATTTTTGCAGAGCTGTTGGAAGAAAACTTTTCTAAGCAAACCTCAAACAGAATAGACTCAAGATAAAATCACCATGGCATATAATCAATACTCGAAATCCAAATGTAGGACCAGGGTAGTGGGAGCATCCCGAGAGTGGCTTGGGAAAAACAAAAAAAAAATGTACAAAGAGGAACCAATAAGATTTTTCAACAGAAGTCATTCAAGCAAGAAAGCAATAGAATGATTATATAAAACGCTCAAAAAAAGAAAACATTAAGAATCATATACCTAGTAAAACTGCCCTACAAATATGATAGTGAAATTAGGACATTTCTATGTAAACATAAATGAAAGCAACTTATAAAAACCAGAATGAAATTACAAGATATCCTAAGGCAGTGGTTCTCAACCTGTGGGTCGCAACCCCTTTGGGCGTCGAATGACCCTTTCACGGGCACCCGATTTATAGCAGTAGCAAAAGCAGTGATGAAGTAGCAACGAAAATAATGTTATGCTTGGGGGTCACCACCACGTGAGGAACTGTGAAAGGGTCGCGGCGTGAGGAAGGTTGAGAACCCCTGTGCTAGGGGAGTTCTTCAGAGACCTAACCGCAGTAGTCATAACCCGACAGTAACACAGAGGACACCACCACCAGAAGGCCGCCCAGACTTAGAATTATCCAAAGCAACACAAACCTCCAAGACTGAAAATAGGGAACCAGGGATGTCAATCTTTAATTTTTAAATTACAAAGTAAATAGAGGGAATAATGTCGTTACAGAACTTTCAAATGTAGAAGTCAAGTAGGTTTAGAACAGATGGTTTTAAGATTACAAAGAATTTAATCAATTACAGTATACTTTCAAAGGAAATTAGTAACCCCATCAAAATAAAGAGGAAAATCATAAAGATTTAGTAAACAAAGAAACAACAAGCAATGAAGAATATGACTAAATAAAGTTAGAAATCAATACTAGAACACCAAGGGGGAAAACATCATGGAAATTGAGTTAACACTTTGTTTTAAAAGTGCTGAGTAATGGGACAAATGAACATATTCAGTCCCATGAAGGGGACTTCCTCATGCCTTCACTTTGTAAAGGTAATGTATAAACTCATTAGCAACAAAGACAACCTAAATAGCTGAGTCAAAAAAAAATATTAGTACACAGGAATGAGAAATACTTAGGGAATGCATTTCAATGAAAAGCTTTTAAGTATCTTCATTTAATATAGAAAACAGGCAGCCAAGAAATACCACAGCTGACAATAAGCGAGGAATTGGATTCTTCCCTAGAACTTCTGAAGAAACCATCCCTCCCTAACACCTTGACTTTAAACCAGTCAGGCTGATTTCAGAAGTATAATACAGAGTTGTATTTGTTTTAAGCCATTAAATTTGTTACAGCAGTCACAGAAAATGCAGAATCTGAGTTAAAAAGCAAAACAAACACATTTCAGACAAAATCGTTTTAAGTACTTATTGTACAAAACTTACATTTGTTATAGATAATGAGAAGTATGGCAAAATGGCCTTTTGTTTATAATTTCTTCTTTGGAATTATCTATGAAAGATACTTATTTCTTCAGATATTTTCAGATAGTACATTTTGTCTAGAATGTTTACCAGTTGTATTGGTGATGAATTATATAGACACATGGGGTGTAAAACTGGAACCAGATTAGAAAAGTGCAGGAGGAAGACCACTGCCAAACAGTAACCTCCAGGAACTTGGTATTTTCCATGGCAAGACAGAAGCTGTGGGCTTATCAATCTGTAATTAAAAAAATAAAATCTCCTTTCAACACATATACTATAACTCTCTTCTCTAGTTCTTTTGTTCCTGGCACTTTTGCCCAGGTTTTATTGGTAAGAAAAAACAAAGTAATCAATTTCTATGTTTTCATATCAAGTGAACATAAAATTTCCCATTCCAAAACCACAATTCTATGTTAGAGAGGCTGCACATGGAGTCTATTACTTAAAATAAAATTCAAAAGGAAAAGTGGTTAATAAATATTGACTCAGTTGTGCGGTTTATGTCATACAATTTGTGCTACAGGAGCACAAATTAAAAAATCAGTTACCTATCACACACCTTATGGTCATTCTGTTATGCTGGAAGGCTATCAGATTTATCATGTGTAATGCTATTATAATGGAGGAGTATAACTCTAACAAAGCATATAAAGCTATAAATAGCTACAAAAGTAATATGTTATGCTTCCATTAAAAAAAAGTGAACTCCAAAGAGGATTTGCTTATAAGAATTGTTTAATTAATAGAGCAAGAATGAACAACTTCAGATTTCCCTTTTAAGATTAGTGTTGTAATTACTTAAAAAGAAAATTTTTAATCCATCATTTTATTGGGAGCTCTTACAGATATAACATTCCATAATTCAAATAGTTCAGGCACAATTGTACAATGGTGACTACAAATAGTTTAAAAACATTTTCTTTCTTCTTGAACTCTTTGATGTCAGCTCCCCTTTCCCCTTCCCCCCAGAAACCCTTGTTATATATTTTTAATATTCGATTCTCTATATATATTTTTTCACCTACAATTTTGTTATTCACTCCTCTCGAGGAGTCATACAGTCATCATTGCTATCAGCCCCCCTCCCCCTGTATTCCCATATCCTCAGGAAATCATGCTCCACTTGCTGTTTCTGTAAGGTCACCCACCCTGGCATTCCTACATGAACAATCTTACTTACACATCTGTACTTACAGAAGGCTAACAGTAGTAATGAGGTGAAACATAAACCTGAATAGGACGGGGAGGAAATACTAAAGAACCAGAGGACAGTTAAGAGTTTCAGCAGCGGCTGGTCCGATGTGCACACATGGGGGCAGACCAAGAACAGGTGCAACAGACCACTGAAGGAAGTGAAGCCTCCAAGTCCCCGGGAAATCCCCATGTAGACATCTGACTCCAGGGGAAGCACTTTGCACCTCACCTGAACTGGATGGGGCTACTCACAAAGGGGGCCACACTGAAAGTCTAAAGGTGTAATGGAGTGGGGGCACTAGACCACTCCATCCCTAACTGCAAGAAGAGCAATAGGGACCTGCAGGGTGTGCGCAGATACAAGGCCGAGGTCTAAAAGGGTGTAAGTGCTGTTAGGGAAACAGGTCCGGGGATATGGATCACTGAAAGAAAAGGGTATTGTGATGAGGGATTGTAACAGGTCCTGCCCACTATTTAGCAGAGAGATATTCATCTACTCTGGGTCAGGACATTAGTTAGACTTGGAACTATTTATATGGTCTTCCTCTTTTTTTCAGTGTCTATCTATATAATATAAGCAGGACAAGCAACCTTTTGGAGACAGCAAAGGAAGCAATGGTTGGGGGGCAGGGGGAGGGGGGGATGTGGGATGGGGGTGGGGGGAGTGGTAAGCCAATAATGACAAGGACAGGGGAATAGCAAGGGTTATAACATTTGATAGTGAGGAGGGTATAACGTTCCTGGTCAGGTTAAGTCAGTCAAAAAGTGCCTGAGAGGAATTACTGAGAGGTGAACCGGGGTAAGCATAATAGTTGGGCAAGAGGAGAAAAAGCGGAAAGAAAGCAAACATATACACATGTGAATATATAACTACATAAATATGGGTATATTTGTCTACACAGCTACATATCTGTAAATTCAACAAGGAAGCAGATGGACTTTGGGTCTCTACTAAAATCTCACCTAAGTATAAGAACGGTTTGTTCTAATAAAGTGGCACTGTGTGACACTCACTTTCCCGACATGATTGCTTAAGACAAAAGGGGTACATAAACAAATGTGGTGAAGAAAGCTGGTACTTCCTCACTATTAAAATAGATAGCATCTGGGGTCTTAAAGGCTTACAGTCAAACAAGTGGCCAATGGGCAGGGAGGCAACAAAGCTCACATGGAAAAAGCACACCAGCCTGTGTGATCATGAGATGTCGATGGGAACAGTTGTCAGAAGTAAAAAAAAACAAGCAATCAAATGGCTATGAATGAACAAGGACAAAGTGGAGACCCAAGACCCACCTGCAAGACAACTGAACAGGCCCGCAGAGGGGCCGTGTGGGGGGATGAGGAATTCAAGCTGTGGTATAGACAGATTTTCTGTTTTCAGAAGCACTACCAGCTTTAATAAAACAAAAGGTAGACTAAATTATCCTCTTTTCAAAAATTCAACCCAAAATGTATGTAAAAGTATGTCTGTACTTAATATCAACTTCACTTTTTTGGTCTACGTAAATAAGATTTTAAAAGTTAATAAATGTGTTGTCAAATCAGAGCATTAAGCAGTAGGAAAACAATAGCAAAAATTTTAAAAAGAAAAAACTTACACATGGTTTGATGATCTGAAGCCATTCGTTAAGATACTGAACAAGATCTAATGCATCTGGGATATTGTCTCCTTCAGAAACAAATTTCAGAAGAATTGCCATTGGAGTTTCTCTGGAACAGCTACAACAAATAAAGTAATTCAGTGTTCAGTCACTGTTAAGATGCTAATTTAAGTTTGGACTTGTATGCTTTAAACAAAGAGAAGATGGTATCACTTCTTTCTTTCCCTTTGCCAAAGGATTACTATTTTATCTGTGGGAACAGGGCACGTAGTTCTCTGGTGTCCCCTGTACCTCACAGGGAGGCTGCCATCAGGAGGAGCTGGTTGTGGCATATTACGTAGGTCCTGACCCATGTCCACAAATGGTGTAGACTTAGAAGATAGTGATTTCTTGCTTGCCCTCATGAAGAGATCACTGATGGTGCTTGGCTATCAGAAAGATTAGTACAGGGTCTTTGAGGCTTGTCTTCAATCAGCCTTTTAAGTGAGGTACTAAATCCACATGGAAGAAGCACACCAACCTATGTGATCTAAGGGTGATAAATCATAAAATCCGAATCTGATTACAGCTTAAATTGTGAATACCCAATTTTTAGAAGGCAATGGCTTACAGTGGGAACCCAAAATTCCTGCATGGATTAAACTCTGATCAATTCCCTCTGACCATAGTTGAAAAATGAGAATAGCCTTGCTATCCAACAGAGAATATCATAAATGTTATCATGGCTGATATAATCAGGTTAAAATGTGATACCTGATCATTTGATCTCCCTTTTGAATCACTAAAAATGTTCTAGTTTTTAATAGTCCCTGTTTTCTCCTTGTCCTTCCCCGCACCCCCCAGTTTATTATTGTCGGTCCCCTGCCCCCCAAGTATATGAAAACCATGATGAGTGAAGCTAGATAGACAGTAACAGGATTAGGGGCTTATTGTGACATACAAGGATGGGGTGGGAGAGTGTTGGAGAAAAATGAGGAAGTAATAACAAATACAAGAGGGAAGAAGATATTCTGGAACTGATTTAGAGATGATTGTATAATTCTTAATATGCCGGAACTATGGAATTGTATGTGAACTAAATTGTCAACAAAAATGTATTAAAAGGTTTTTTTGAGCACCACACCAAATTGACGGAAAGAGGGTAACAGTCTTATTAACGAGAAAGCAGTGTAGGAACTTTCAGAGGAGGAAATAAACAACTGCATTTGAGTAATATGAGTCAAAATAACTTGATAGCAGTGAATTAGATTTTTTAAGCTCTGACAAATATCACTTACTCAATGATTATTAAGTGCTAAGCATTGTCCACATATCTTGATTCAATTTTTACAATTTGTTTTAAACTCTTTCTTGCGGTTTACAAGTTTACAGAGAAAATCACTCTCCACAACAATTTTATTTTGTGACAATGAAGATGACAATCCCCGCTTCTCGGAGGTTCCCGTTTCCAGTCTTTACTGCTTTCTGAGCTCTGTGTTTGGGCAAAGACTGATCTTTTGGTCTGGTAGGCTGACTGTTCTGGAGCATGTTCTTCCTGGGTGTTGTTTTTCATTTTGTAGGCTTGTCTATCATTTGACTTAAAGTTGAATCCCTGGGGGTGGCTCATCTACATGCTTGAAAAATGTCTGTCTATGGGCCACAGTCTCAAAGGCAGTGCCAGTTTTTATCAGACCAGTAAGCCAAGACTTTTAAAATGATTTTAAATGTTGACATACTTTTGCCCCTTATTATTCTGTTCCAGACTTTCTATTGGGATCATAGCAGAGGAGTCAGTCAATAGCCAAATACTTTCTTCTGGTCTCAAGGGAGTGAAGGTTATGGTTTGTGTGGTTCATTCGTTCCTTGGAAAAAACTGCTTTGAATATTTTCTTTGCTTCACGTGGAGACAGATCACTAGTATCATCTTAGTCCCTCACAAGCTTAAAAGGCCTGAGTGACAGGGACAGAAGAGGGAACAATGGACTCTGAGAAAACAGGCCTGGTAAACATCTTGGCCTTGAGACAAGGCTGGATACGCATCCTGGCATGGAGCTGTAGCCTGAGATAAATTGGAAAGAGAGTATGCAGGAAACCAAAGGGCAGACTGGATGAACTAATTAGAAAGTTGTTTAATCATCTGCCAAATTGTGATTTCCATCCCCTTGACTGTACTCTTCAAAAAAGAAATGTCCTCTGCGGAGGCCACAGTGCACACGTCACTCCTCTTGGACCTCTCTTGCTTCCTCCGCAGCCATGTCTGACAAACCCAGTATGGCTGAGATTGAGAAATTCGATAAGCTGGAATCGAAGACAGGAACGCAAGAGAAAAATCCACTGCCTTCAAAAGCAACGACTGAACAGGAGAAGCAAGCAGGTGAATCATACTGAGGTGCCGCTGCCAATATGCACTGTACATTCCACAAGCACTGCCTTATTATTTTCCTTCTTTTAGCTGTTGAACTTTGCTAGGTTGGATCAACTTTAAATGACTGTGCTGTTCTTTTCACATCAAAGAACCACTGACAACGAAGGTGGCATGCCTGCCACTCCTACGGGCCCGTCTGGCCAGCAGGGAAGGAAAAGAACTTTCATGTTGGGGAAGGAAGGAGCTGGGTGGGTGTGTTGGTCTGGGTACTTTAGAGAAACAAATCCACAGAAACTCATGTGTAAGAGAGGGTTTTATATAAAGGTTAAGTGCGCATCAAGAAAACATCCCAACCCAGTGCTGCCCAAGCCCACAAGTCCAACATCAACCCATTAACCCATATGTCCAACACCAATCCACAAAGTCCTCCTCCATTTCACAAAACAGACGCAATGATGCCGACTGCAGGAGGAAAGCCGAGTCAGTGAATGTGTAAACATCTAAGCGGTCTCCACATGGCTGCACCAGCACCCAGGGCAGCATGGGGTAGGTCTATGCAGCTTCTCCTCAGGGATGTCTTGCAGGAAGTGAGCCTTGGGAACTAAAGCAGGAAACTGGCTAAGGCAGCTGCACCCTGATCTGACCATCAGAAAGCAACAGACCAGAGAAGTAGAAATGCGAGGCTCACTGAGCCATTTATCCCTCTGCCCTTCAATTAACCCCACGTGTTTATCGGCCAGATTGGCACAATAAACTAACTACCTCAGTAGGGCAACAGTGAGTAAATACACAGACTAAAAGCAAAGCTGGTTCAAGGTGTCCTGAAGGAGTAAAATGTAGTTTAATTGGAGTGCCTTTTTTTTTTTTTGCTCAAATGATTTTAATTATTGGAATGCACAATTTTTTAAAAGGGCAAATAAAAATTTTAAAACTTGAAAATAAAACAAGAAATGTTCCTTCCTTCTCACCTACTTCACTGCTTAAAGTGTATCTAATTTGTGCTTTTGCTTAGCTCTTTTGCAGTGTGTGAAGCTCTAACAAGCTGGTCAGGTGGAACTTGTGAGTACGAGCGAAGATGATAAACCTGGTGCTGGCAACAGGCCTTTGAATTCCTCAGCAGGGCAAAATGTCACACTGGTGACAATACAGTATCTGGGTGTCATCTTTGCAGACGATTTTAAGTCAACTTACCAGTGGTGGGATTCAAAGAACAACTGACTGGCTGCTCTAATGGCCATTTTATGTGTATTTTTAAAATGGTACACTGAAAGGTAGTTTATTATTTCAGAGTTAATATTGAAAACAAAACCAGTAGAGGCATGTGCTCTACATGTGCCTGATGGTATAGTGGGCACACAGGTGAGCAGTTTGAAACCACTAGCTGCTCTGAGCAAGATAGGGCTCTCTACTCCCGTAAAGAGTCACAGCTGTGGACACTCACAGGGGCAGTCGCCATCAGTCAGCATGGAATTAATGGCAGTGATTTAATACTCCATCAAGGACGTATTTGCAACACATACAAATATAAAATTTAAACGTCTCCCATACTTGAATATACTCAGCTTCTATGTCTACCTTTGCATCTGTTCATAGATTAGCTGTCTTTTACTCCTATGAGGCTCTTGGTATCTCCCTTCGCCTCTCCCTTCATACAATTATATATTCTACTCTCTAGTTAGTGATCCCTCTCTGGCAATTATCAGACTACTCGTTTCCATGCGCAAAAATTTCTTGACTTTTACTAATAATGTTCTCGAAAATATTCTTTTGTGATTGACTTCTTTCACTCACTGTAAGTCACTTACCACAAACATCAGGCAAGTTATTTTGTCAAGATGCTAATGTTTCCTAGAAGCACTGGATTTACTAACTGCAAGGTCAGCAGTTTAAGCCCATCAGCCCCTCCTCAGGAGAGAGATGGGGTGTCTGTTCTTGGTAAGTATTTACCCCCTGTGAAACTCTACATTGGGTCGCTCTAAGAGGGAACTGAGATGGTGGGAGTGGTGTTTGTTTGTTTGTTTGTTTGTTTTTTAATCAATTTATTGGGGCTCATACAATTCGTCACAATACATAGATCAATTGTGTAAAGCACATCTATACATTTGTTGCCCTCATCATTCCCAAAATTTTCTTGCCTCTTGGGTTCCCGGAATCCGCTCATTTTCCTTTTTTTTTTAATGTTTGTTTTTTGAGGGGGGTGCTATCTGTAAAAAGGAATAAGAGCCACTCATTGGCTGTTCTGAGATTTAAGTGAGATAATGGAGGTAAAATACTTATTAATCCAGAGAAAATACTGTGTAACTTATTAAAGGAATTGAAAATATAAGTCAATGCATTTAAAATTCCAGACGTAGCATATAAGATTGCTCTTCTGACTTCTAAACAATCTTGTAGAAAACTTCAGGGCAAGGTAGCCAACTCAATACATACATAACTAGATTCCTAGATAATAACCAAGAGAGAGTGCACCAGGTGAATGGCCAGTGATCTCAGAGAATGGCTTCAAAGCCAAGTAAATAACAATCTCTATATCCCAGAGGCAGAGGAGTGAACAGAGAAAAGGACAGGCCTTTCTCCTGACCTGCTCCTGGTCAAAGACACTGCCAAAAAGCAGGACTCGGTATGGATGGGCAAGCTGCCAACAATCAGATCCCAGTATGGTTCGGTGATGCATGCACGGTGCCATGACCTTCTCACTGTAGCTAGTCTGTTGTTTGATTTTAAATCATTTTATTGGGGGTTCGTACAGCTCACATCACAATCCATACATACTTCCTTTGTGTCAAGAACATTTGTACATACGTTGCCGTCATCACTTCCAAAACTTTTTCTACTTGACACCCCCCACCCCTGCTTTAAATCATTTTATTGGGGTTAGTACAACTCTTAACACAATCCACACACACATCTATTGTGTCAAACATATTTGTTGCCATCATCATTCTCAAAACATTTTCTTTCTACTTGAGCCCTTGATATTAGCTCATTTTCCCTTTCCTCTACCCTCCCTCCCTCATAAACCCTTGATAATTTATAATCCCCCCCCCCTTACATCAACCTGTCTCCCTCCACCCACTTTCTGTTGTCCGCCCCCCCTGGGAAGGGGTTATATGGAGATCATTGTGATTGGTTCCCCCTTTCTCCCACTCTTATTATTGGTCCTGAAGGGTTTATCTGTTCAGAATTCCCTGTCAGCTCTTACCTCTACCAGTGTACATGCTCTAGTCTCACTGAATTTGTAAGGTAGAATTGAGGTCATGATAGTGGGGGTGGGGGTGGGTGGGAGGAGAGGAAGCATTAAAGAACTAGAGGACAGTTGTTTCATCAGTGCTACACTGTGCCCTGACTGGCTCGTCTCTTCCTTGTGAACCTTCCGTTAGGGGATGTCCAATTGTCTACAGATGGGCTTTAGGTTTCCATTCACGCTCCCCCTCATTCATGTCATTATGATTTTTGTTGTCTTAGATGCCCGATACCTGATCCCATCAACATCTCATGATCACATAGGCAGATGTGCTTCTTCCATGTGGGCTTTGTTGCTTCCCTGCTAGATGGCCGCTTCTTTACCTTTAAGCCCCCAGACGCTGTATCTTTTGACAGCTGGGCTCCATCAACTTTCTTCACCACATTTGCTTATGCACACATTTGTCTTCAGCGATCATATCAGGGAGGTGAGCACACAATAATTTGATTTTTTGTTCTTTGATGCCTGATAACTGATCCCTTCAGCACCTTGTGATCATGTAGGCTGGTGTGCTTCTTCCATGTGGGCTTTGTTGCTTCTGAGCTAGATGTCCACTTGTTTACCCTCAAGTCTTTAAGACCCTATACACTATATATTTTGATATCCAGGCGCCATCAGCTTTCTTCACCACATTTGCTTATGTACCCGCTTTGTCTTCAGCGATCATGTCGGGGAGGTGAGCATCATGGAATGCCAGTTTAATAGAACAAAGTATTCTTGCATTGAGGGAGTAATTGAGTGGAGGCCCAATGTCCATCTGCTACCTTAATACTAAACCTATAAATATATGCACATAGATCTCCCAACATATTTTTAATGCTGATTTTGTGGTAAAATTAGGTGCCTCAGCTGATATTCAGGTTGGCTTATACTTGAGTATATATGGTATGCACTACTGGAATTTCAAAATAGGTACACACAAAAAAACCCCAAGGTAAATAGTACAAGCAATCCTGGAAGAAAACTTCCCTAAGAGCATAATAAGGGAAAAAATAATTATCCAGGAAAACTGAGAGAACGCCCAACATGATAGACTCCAAAAGAAAACATCAAGACAAGTGGTCAAACTTCCCAATATTACGGGCAAGGAGAGAGAATTCTGTGAGCAGTTAAGGCAAAAAAGAACAGTTCAGATACAAATTAAAACCACTTGTTATTAGATTGGTAATATGGCTAGTCCCACAGGTTGACTGATGCGAGATGTAATCCTGTATTTTAAAATGTTGTCATTATAAACTGTGATCAAGTCAGTTTCAAATCATGACAGCTCCATGAAAAACAGGACAAAGTGTTGCCTGGTCTACATCGTCATAATAGTGATTAGTATGTCTGAGTCCATTGATGTGCCATTCACCAAGGGCAGCGGTTCTCAACCAGTGGGTTACGACCCCGTAGGAGGTTGAATAACCCTTTCGCAGGTGTCGCTTAAAACCATCAGAAAACACATTATTTCCAATGGTCTTAGAAACTGAGACACTGCTCATCTATTCTTCTCTATTCTTATACAGATACACCCACATATGAGAACCCGAAATTTCATTTATTTGTAATTAGAAATAAATATATATATATGTATTATATATATATATCCCACTAAGAGTAAGCTTAGAATTTTCAGCAGAAACCTACTTCGGTGCCAGCTGAGACCTTAACCCTGCCCATATAGCCATGTTAGTCCACTCCTGATGGCTGCTAGGTGCTTCCCACAGGCCAAACTGATTTGCTGTGGTTTGGCTTGGTAAGGAAGGGGAAAGATGGAGAGCAAGACACAGTGCTCGCAGTTTAAAGTGTATGATTCAGAAAAGGAAACAGGAAGTAGAAGACAGGACATGTGATAAGGGAATAGAGGTTAAAGGATGGTGAAAAGAGAAATGGATGTCCAGGAACTGAATCTCAATTAGCAGCCTTAGAAAATTTTAGGTAGGCTAACCATTCACTCCAAGGGCCCAGGGGTTGCTGGGTGGCCAGAGGGGAATAATGACTGGTGCTCAGAGTCAATCTGCAGTCTACGGGCTCCCAATGGCTGCCTTTGTAGCTGTATTTCCTTTATGCCAGTGCACAGTTTGAGGTGCTCTCACCTGAACTTAGATAGGATGGGAGTAGGTCCTGGGCCTGACACCCTTGGAGGATTGCTAATCGACAGGGTGGTGAAAGAAAGATACCTGAAAATTATAATTGGGATTACACTGAATCTATAGATTGTTTTGAGTAATATTTACATCTCAACAATATTAAATCTTCCAACCCAAGAAAACAGAACTTCTCACTCGTTTTTCTTTACATGCTCTGTGGTGGCACAGTGGGTTGTGTGTTGGACTGGTAAACAAAGCCAACGGTTCAAAAGCACCAAACCGGTCCATGGGACTAACCAGTGCTTTGTTCTGTTGTGCTGAAGGTCACGGAGTCTGAACCAACTGAACACCACCGAACAACAGGACAGACCATCAGTGGGGCTCTGTGGGAAGGAGAGCCTCTGTGTGTCTGGGTCACTGCACGAGCTACAAGGATGATCACTTGTACAATATATTGGGGAATGAAAAATGTGGATAGGTCATGTAGTGTGAATTTGTTCCTACCATATCCACATTCCAAAGTGGTGGTTGTTGATCTGCCTGTAGGGTAGGTGGTAACACCTAACTGTTGTCTCAGCAGGTTTCCCAGAAAATGCAAGGGGGGCCTTGAAGGTGAGATGACAGAGACAGACCAAGGACTCGATGTGGGCGGGCTTGGTTGCTGTGAAGCTGGACTCTACTTCTGGAGGCCCATGTCGAAGACAAACTGGACCCAATTCTACTGTGTCCTTATTTGTGAGGACAAGAGAATATAAATAACCTTGTTTTTGCCCAATGGTCAAAGTTGACAGACACATGTCTAAGATAATTATAGCTTGTCTGACAGAAGTAGGGGATGGGGAGAAGAGATTGAAGTGGGGGAAAAACAAACAAACCAAAGCATAATGAACAGGAAAGAGAATCAGGAGTGGACGCCTGCTGGTCACAGAAAACGAACCATGGAATTTACCTCGGGTCGTCGCCACCCTGTGTAACAGCATAGAGCTGTGTGCTCCAGTTTTGTCAGTGGCTACTATTTCAGAAGTCTTTCTTCCTAGAGTCCTGTGAATGGACTCAAACCTCCAATCTTTTAGTTAGCAATATTTGATGTTCATGGATAGGAAAGTTTAATTACTGTGAAACTACCAATACTATGCAATGCAACCTATAAATCCAATACGGATCCAAATCCCATCGTTAGGTGTACTCTGATAGCCCTTAAAATAACATCCTTACTCTTCAGCACTTTAAAGAGGTTTTGTCCAATGCATCATCGGGTGCGATTCCCACACTGTGTCTGTGGTGTTGTCCCCTATAGGGCTATGGGTCAGTGAGGGGCACCATGTCTCATAGTGGGGCCGCTACATGTGTTTTTTTTAACCAAAATTTGGTTGTTCTTCAATTTCCTTGTGCACGTAAAGGAGTTATTAGTACACAATGCATCTATATGGTTACGATGAGAATTAAATGACTACATATAAGGCACACAGAAGAGTGCCAGAAACATTAAAATTACTAAAATCTTTATTACTATTACCGCTACAATTAATTCTTGAGTTTTACATAAATCAGTCACCGATTTATGAGCAGGTAAATGAGTGATTCTAATTTGCACTGCTAGGCTTATCCTCTTGAAATTTACTGTGATAAGCAGAAGTAGCAGTGGAGAGACAAAAATTTTTTCTAGTGTTAGCTCTGTCCAATTCTATAAACCCACTGATTAGGCATTGGCAGGACATTCTCATTCATTCATCTCTTTATGGGAAAGTATGGAGCAGAACACACTGCCTTGAGAAGCAGCAGCCACTCTTGGTTTATTATCTTCCAAAATGCTCCGCTTCAATTTTTCATACTTACTGGTTTTGTCTTACATAAACTTATCAGTCATATTAAACCGTAGCATGGAAGAAAACTCACGGCATTAAAGCATATACAAAGCCTCAAGTTAGGCCTAACGTTGCCTCAGGCCTTGTGAAATATGAAGCAACGTAGGAAAAGCTTGTCTAAATATCTGATAAAACAAAGAACCCAATATAAATAGGTAAAAGAGGATATTCAAATGGCTAATAAATATACAGAATAAGCCTAATATATCACCAGTTATTAAAAACAGCAAATTCAAATCCACTTCCTCTGAGTTGATTCCGACTCATAGCAACTTTACAAGACAAAGCAGATCTGTGGGAGTAAAAAGCTTCATCTTTCTCCTACAATATAGTACAGCTCTATGGAAAACAGTTTGGCAGTTCCTCAGAAGGTTGAAATAGAACTATCACATTAGTACTCAACAATCTCAGTACTATGTATATAGACAAACGAAAAGGAAAAAAACCCTTGTACACCAATGTGTACTGTAGCAGTTTTTACAATAGTCCAAACCTACCTTGAAGATCACAGCCCAACTCATCACTACTGTCACTGGCCTTGAAAACATTAAAAACAATGCACGGCAACAATTTTATTCTGACTCAGAGACCTGATGAGGCTTCTCAGATTGTAGAACTTGACAGGTGTAGACCACCTCATCTTTTTCTGCGGAGCAACTGATAGGCTTGAACAACTGACCTTGAACTTAGCTGCCAGCATCTAACTTAGGGCTACTTGGTTAATTCTCAGTCACAAAAGGACATATATCACATGGCCTAACTTGTATAAACTGTTCAATTAGCAAATGTGTTGCTGTGTGTATTTGCATCAGACATAAAAAAATCGAATAGTACACTGGGTGTGAACATATAAATCAATTTAAAAAGGGGGAGAGGATAGATTTCTAATTTTTAATCCATCTTAAAAGTTCACAATCCTAAGGCTGCATGGAATAATGATCCTAATACCTACAATGACACACATAATAAAACACTAAACAGATTTTTTTCAAAAACCAACCCGCAGACGAAATTTAAAACTTTCCGAGTGCATTTTCTCTGGTAGTCTTTTTTTTTATTATTTAAATTTGGTTGTGCTTATTGTTGCAAAATTGTATTATGTTATCGTATTTATTAGAATTATCCTTTTCTCATGTGCTCCCCGCCTCCAACATGGATTTTTATTCAAAGACTATAAACAAATAGCCACCAACTACAGTAATTAAAAAATACCCAACTATCATTAGTCATTAGGGAAATGCAAATCACTATCAAAATAAAAAAGCATTCCAATGCTGATCTGCCTGGTAAGTGCTGTAATGCTAACCATAAAGCTGGTGCTCCTTGGAAGCGCAGGTTATAGGTTCCAGTAAAGATTTACACCTTGGGAATGCCATACAGGGTTGCTAGGAAACACCACTGACTACACAGCAGTGGGTTTTGTTTTTCTAGATTTTGTGATAATTATTTTTTAAAATGCAAAATAATGGTGTTGGCAAAGATGGATAGGAACTCAGAACTTAATGGATTGTTTTTAGGGCTGAAATATGATACAGCTGATATGGAAAACTAAGTTTCTCAGAAAGTTAATAAATGACTCACAAGATCTCATATACTTCTTAGTATCTTTAAATAATTTTGTTAACAAATTGGTTATTTTTGTAAATTAAGTGGGGATTACATTCCAGATCATCAACTTTGTATTCAACAGTTTTTCTCACTAAAATTTTTTTAATTAATCATTTTATTGGGGGGCTCTTACAAATTTTTTAACAATCTATCATTCAACTATATTAAGCACAATTGGACATCTGTTGCCATCATTTCCAAAACATTTTTTCTATTAGAGCCCTTGGTATCAGCTCCTCTTTTTCCCCCTCCCTCCCCCATCTTAGTGAATCCTTGACCAATTATATATTATTTCTATCTTACATTGTCCGTTGTCTCCCTTCACCCACATTTGCTATTCATTCCCCTTGGGGGTGGGGGGCTATATAACCAACTTTAAGATGGGTTCCCTTTCTCACCCACCCCCCACCATCCCCTTACCCTCATGATATTGCTACTCCCACTTGTTTCTGAGGGTTTATCTGTCCGGAATTCCATGTGTCACGAGTTCTTATCTGTACCAATGTGTGTACTCTGGTCTAGCTAGATTTGTACGGTAGAACTGGGTCATGGTAGTATGTGTGTGAAGCATTCAGAAATTAGAGGAAAGAAGTGTTTCCTTGGTGCTATACTGTACACTGGTTGAATTGTCCCTTTCTTGTAACCCTTTGGTGGGGGGATGCCCAATGTCCACAGATGGATGGGCTTTAGGTCTCCACTCCAACCCACCTCTTTGAATCAATGTAATTATGTTTTGGATCTTTTGATACCTGATCCTGTTGACACCTCATGATCACACAGGTTGATGTGTTTCTTCCATGTGGGCTTATTTGCTTCCCTGCTAGATGGCTGCTTGTTTAAACTTCAAGCCTTTTAAGATCCCAGATGCTGTATCTTTTGCTAGCCGGGTACCACCTGCAGTCTTCAACACATTTGCTTATGCATCCATTTTGCCTTCAATGATCGTATTGGGAAGGTGAATATCAAAAGAATGCAAAGTTATTAGAACAAAGTGTTCTTGTGTTTAAGGAGGCCTTGAGAAGAGGCCCAAAGTCCATCTGCTATCTTAATACTTAACATGTGTTCAATGACTTCTATCCCTATCGTTATAAGTTAACATATTTACATGCCTATAGCTATACCACTATAAATAGCTTTTGCCTCCTAGTTCTTGTTTTTTTGGTAAATTAAGTGGGGATTTACATTTTACTGTGTAATACAGTAACCGAACCTCCCAATATTTGGTATTTGAGTGTTCTTCTTACTCTTGTAGACCACTAATGGCCAAAGCTGGTCAACTGTCAACCATCTAGTTTATTGCTCTGTTTTCCCTTCCGTCCCCTCTACATTTGGCAAGCTCCATTGGTATTAAAGTCTTTGTTTTGTTGTCCCCCTGCCTCCTTTTATAACAGTGGTCTCAGATAATAACTGTCCTCTTGTGACTTGCTAATTTTATTCAGTTCTCCAGGTCCATGCATGTCATGAGGTACTTCCGGGTCCCAGTATAGTTTTTTACTGATGCATAGTATTGCACTGTGTGTATGTATAATACATGTTTTACAAATATATTTTGAATGTTCTAATAAGCAATCCAGTATACCCTCCTGATTATTCCAATTCATTTTAATCAATGTGGTACACAAATAAGCAAGCAGGGAATCAACATACCTTTCCTCATACAGTGTTTTTGTGATACCTCCTCCAGGGATACGAACACAAAAGTCAGAATCCTCAATTCCAGGAATGCACTGGCTTTTTTCCATTTCCTCCCAGTTAAGCTTCTTTATTTTGTTCTGAACACTTTTTTGCAGGGCAGGTGTAAGTAGGTAGCGAAAAGGAGTACTGGAAACAATCACATAATTTAAAAAAATTCATAAATAACATATATATCTATTCTTTTAGCTAAAATTTTCTTGATGTGAGGATGTTCTACATTAAAAAAGCAATGAGTGTGATCTGTCACATAAATAAAACGAGGGAAAATAACTATAGGATCATATCAATCGATGTAGAAAAGGCACTTTACTAAATCCAACACTCATTACTGAGGAAAATTCTCAACAAAAACAGGAACAGATGTGGAATTCTTCAACACAAAAAAGGACATTTACACAAAAACAAGAGTCAATATTATCTCAAAGAGGTATACTGAAAGTATTCCCCTTGCAATCAGAAACTAAGATACACATTGTCACCACCTCTATTCAACACTGTGCTGGAAGTCTTAGCTAATATATAAGGCAGCAAATGCAAATTAGTGATATCCAAATTGGCAGCGAAGAAGTAAAATTCTATTTCCAGAACTCTTGTGGCACATTGGGCTGATAACCAAAAGGTCAGCAGTTCAAAACGATCAGATGCGCCACAAGAGAAAGATGAGGCTATCAACTTCTTTTTTTAAATCATTTTATTGGGGGCTCATACAACTCTTATCATAATCCATCCATCCATCCATTGTGTAAAGCACATTTGTACATTCGTTGCCCTCATCAGAGGCTTTCAATGTCTATACAGGTTTATAGTCTTGAAAACCCATAGGGGCAATTCTACCAAATCCTAGGGTGGCTATGAGTCAAAACTGACTCTATGGCAGTGAATTTTTGGTTTATACATAAAATATTCCAAATACTTGGCAAGAAAAGTGTTGGAACTAATTGAAAGATTCGTAAATTGGCAGAGTATAAGATCAAGATGCAAAATTTATTTGGATTCCTTTATACTAACAAAATGGAAATGTAAATTGGGAAATGCGTATTATTTAAAATAAGCTCTCCTAAGATGAAATGCATAGAAAAACCTCTAACCTGAAAAACAAAAGATCTGTACTAAGAGAACTATTAAAACACTACTATTAAGAAAAAAGAAACCCACTTAAATGAAATATACCATGCTCATAGATAAGACTAAACATTATGAAAATGCCAATACTACCCAAAGCAATCTACAGATATAATGCAATTCTGAATCAGATTCCAACATCATTTATAAAGATCAACCCCTATAAGAAAAATATGGAATGAAAAGGTGCCCCAGTCAAGCAAAGCACTACTAAAGAACAACAAAGCAGGTCTCTCACATCCTGATGTAAAGATCAATTCATCATATAGCCATGATAGTCAAGACAGCCTGGTACTGCCCAACAATAGATATACATAGACAAATGGAACAGAACTGAGAGTCCTTAAGTAAATCCATCCACTTACAGTTAACTGGTCTGGAACTGAACTCACTTCTGTCTTATGATAAACAATCACTTAATATCAGAAGGCTAGCATTTAACTAAGGAAAAAGTTAAAAGGTGGAATGGAAATGGTCACAAAGGGAAGATGTGGGACACCTGATGGTGCATTAATAAGTTGCAATAGATTAGTTGAAGCAAAGTATGCATATACTGAATATAAAACTGATTATCTGCGCTATAATCCTCTACCTAATGTGTAATAAAAAGTTACAGAAAAAAATAAGATTTCATTTTGACATGCCAGGGATTTTCACTTGGAGGAAATGGGGTTTCTTTAACAAATGGATGCATGTAATTATATATGTAGAAATACTGAAATTATCGATTGCTTTTTCAAAAATAATCAACCAATAAATCTTGGGTAGCTTTCCAACTGGGCCCCTTTCACTTCCTTCTCTTAATCAGAACTCTGCAACATGTTCATGTTTATCGTAAAGTGTTATACCAAACAGCAAACCAAGTTCCCAGGCATCCCCATCCTTACTTTTAAGTCTCTCCTATGTCCTAACTTGTACCAAACTCTCACAGTAACTAATACTATCCCTCTGGTTTTCCTCCCCTTTATCTTTGGATGTTCCTTTAACTCAGTGGTTCACAACCTTCCTAATGCTGCGACCCTTTAATACAGTTCCTCGTGTTTGGTAACCCGCCCTCAACCATAAAATTTTCATTGCTATTTCATAACTGTAATTTTGCTACTGTTATGAATCAAGCGACCCCTGTGAAAGGGTCATTTGACCCCTCTGAAAGGGTCGCTAGGCCCTCAAAGGGGTCATGACCCACAGGTTCAGAACTGCTATTTCAACTGCTTCTTTTTAAATTCCAGTGAGGAGAGGAAGTCATAAAACATGGCTTAAAAACAAACGAAAATTTTAAATAGTGAAATTATAATACTGTACAGACTATAAGAAAACCTTTATTTTCCACAAGAACATACCTGCGAAGCTGTGAATCATTACGGTGACATGAATGACTGCTTGAAAGGACAATAACTCTGGCACAGTTACTACTTTTCACCCAGGACAGCAGTTCTTCACAGAATGGCTTGGATTTATACTTTATATACCAAAGAGGAGAATAAAATCAAAAGTTAGACCTTAAGCTGTAATAAGAATATTCTGCATATTTTAGCAACTTTATGTCATGATTGTCAAATTACATATTTTTATATATAGTAGTCTCTGGGATAAAAACATCTGACTTATTTGCTCTTGAATGTTATATAAATATTTGCCCTTGAATGTTATGGACAATATTTGCCCTTGAATGTTATATAAATGTGTCTCTAAATTGAAAAAAACAACACTGAACTAATTCCTATTTATAACAAATTCATTAGCACAGTCACCTTCACTTACTACATGTGCATGCAGTTTTTAAGTCACTGAAAAGACTCTGAGATACGTAATTCTTGCACTAAAAACTAAACTGAAACCGAACCCACTGCTCGAGAGTAGATTCCGAAACTCTAACTCTTTAGGAGTGTAAAGTCTCATCTGTCTCCTGAGGAGTGGCTGACGGTTTCAAACTGCAGACCTTACAGTTAACAGCCCAAAGCGTAACCGCTACACCACCAAGGCTCCCAGCTCTTGCACTGAAGTAAGACTTAATAAGAACTAAAGCATCCATTCTCAATAACCTACAAATTCTTACATTGTTAGGAACTGATCTCATTTATTAAAGAAGGGTCCACTTGTAGTAAAATCATCTTATTTACTATTTTCAAATCAATTTATTATCTTTAAACTGAAGGTAAAAGGTCCAAATATCAAGTAATTTTTTTTTGCATTTTAAAAAAACATTTTACTAGGGGTTCATACAACTATTATCGCAATCCATACACACATCAATTGTGTAAAGCGCATTTGTACATCATTCTCAAAACATTTTCTCTCCACTTAAACCCCCAACTTTAGGTCCTCA
>NW_022103921.1:7638279-7652045 GCF_000313985.2 Echinops telfairi
GGGCTTTGGGTCTCCACTCCGCACTCCCCCCATCATTCACTATGGTAAGATTTTTTGTTCTGATGATGCCTTACACCTGATCCCTTCAACACCTCGTGGTTGGATAGGCTGGGAGCAGCCTTTCTAGTGAAGTAATGTTTAAGCCAAGGCCTGAAAAGAAGAAACATTTAGCTATTTGAAATGAAGCACTCGGCAGAGAAATGAGTGCAAAAGTGTGATAGGAGTGGATTTGTTGTGTGTGAATAACATGAGTGTGACTGAGAAAACAGGCATTGGGAATATAGAAAGCGTTGACAACAGATTAAGTAGAACTTTCTGGGGCGATGATGCCCATGTCCTTTATGGCGGCTACTAACCAGATGTACCATCAGGCACTTGGAATGTGACTACTGTGACTAAAATTTTAAATTATTTAATTATGTAAAACTTAACTAGTTAGTAGTGGCTTCAAAAATTAGTGGAAAAATGGATTTGAAATGTAATGAAATTCTATGTATTTTTTGAAGCCCCGTCATACATGTGGCAAGTGTCTTGCACACCAGACATGCAGTTATAGGGCCCAGTAGTCTGTGGCCAAGCTATAGCTTCATTGTGTGTGAAACAGAGAGGAGGGATGTAATCAGATTTAAGTTTAAAGCACAGGTTCCTACTCTTATTTGGCCTATTGCCCCTTTTCAGAAAAAAATTTACTCACGGCCCTCCAGGCTATTAAAAACTTTTGCACTTTAGCTCATTGTCCAAAGTAAACTATAAGCATCTGCTTTTGCAGCCTCCTGGATTGTTCCAGTACATGGGCAGTATCACTCACTTTGGGAAAAACTGGTTTAATGGACCACTGGCTTTCTGTTTGAAACAACTATTAGTGTATGGGGAGAGTGAAGACCAGAGCAAGTGTAGAATTAGAGGCATGAGAGATAATGGATTGTACTAGCCTACAAAATTCTCCTGCTCAAACATTTTCAGCAAGCTGTGCAATCCTTTTCTATGAATTCATGCAACAATGGTAATACATCTGAAATCTGACAATTTTTACCGTAGAGTAACCTTTTGTTAAACTTAACTCTGAATATGGTAAAAACATTATAAATGACTTTTTATCTTGTCAATGATATGAACTTGGCATCTTATTTTATGTTAACTTAAAAAGGCACAAAAAAACATACTAACCTTGATAAAAATAGACCTTAGCTGAAGAGCCACAAGCTTCTTTGAAGGTAATAAATACACTACAAAGATAAGAAAATGAAATTAAACAATAAGAAAAATGAATGTTATATAGAAATTAATAAATAACAAAACTGAAGAATAAGAAATTTTGTAATTATTTTCAAAAATTAAATTATGAATAGGATCATTTTGTTAAAATATTTTTGAACTACTTTAATATGTGCCACTCACATTTAGTTTATGAAATAGATTCCTGTAGTATTAAATAAAAAATTGGCGCTGGGGGGTGAAGGCCAGCCCCCACCCATTGATACTACTTATACTACTACTCGGGTTCAGTAATACTACTTCTGGGTTCAGTAATGCACAGTTGTATGGTTGAGATATATAAGCATTATATTAAAGTCATTGAGAGCATGAGAGATAATACAATAATACAGTCAGGCATGTTACATAGTACCATTGCTCACCTCAGCCCAGCTTGGTGGTCCAAGTGGAGAGAGGGGGAAGGGAAGGAGGGGAAGGGAAAGAGGGAGAGGGGAGTGACCAGGGAGTGAGCAGCAAGGAGCTCAGAGTCAGAGAGAGAGAGATCTATATTGCTGGCTCACACCTATATACCTTTTGTTGGCAAGCCAGCCCACTAATTACAGGTAGAGAAGGGGCTGCACTATAGGTTACACAGCAATGAGAGGGTGGTCTAGGGGGTGGTCTCTGGGTCTCCATAGGAACATTATCAGTAGGGTGAAAACCCCTCCTACAGGAGCCTGTCCATTATCCCCAGAGGCAGGGAGCAGGCCCACTCCTGTGGAGGGATGAGACAGCAGTCTGGCAATTGATTGCCCTCAGTGGGGGAATGCCTGCTCATCTGACCTCCCCCCGCTGATTCCCTTATGAAAAGTTAGCTAAGAATGATGACATTGTGTAGCTGAAACTAAGTGTTTTTGTTCAGCTACATTTTATCTGACAGCAAGACAGAAATATTCTCTAGGATTGAGAAAGAAGAAAAAAGTGTTAGAGAATGTAAGCCATATAAAATACAGGTACATCTGTTATCCTCGGGAGGTTTCAAAAGACCTACTATGTAAAATTTTCTGAACACCAATGGGCTTGCAGTTTCAGATTCTTCAGGGGGAAACTCTAGGAGACATAATTTCACCACCAAGCATAAGAAAATGCAATATGTACCAAAAGACACATAATTAAGTTACTGTGCTAAGGGGTAAACTCCCAGTTATTATACAAAGATTATAAAAGACTAGGGCAAATTCTCCAGTGGATCACATCTCTTGGTTGTATGCTTTTGAGGACTATATCCCTGATTCTAGTGTGGTGACGTTGGGAGCTACGTCATACTCTCAACAAGTCTTGTGAGCATTGGGATGTTTATAAAGCTGGTTTAGAAATTAAGAAAAAGGTACTAATTCAGAGAAAATATTTTCATGTACACACACACAATTCAACTGAGGTAAAATATGTCTACAAGGGGGGTGGGGTGGGCAAAATATGCTTTAAAACAGTGGTTCTCAACTTGTGAGTTACAACTCCTTTGGGGGTTGAATGACCCTTTCACAGGGGTCACCCGATTCATAACAGTAGCAAAACTACAGTTATGAAGTAGAAACGAAAATAATTTTATAGTTGGGGGTCACCGCAACATGAGGAACTGTATTAAAGGGTTGTGGTATTAGACGGTTGAGAACCACTGCTTTAAAATGTGGCACATTAAAAATAAATTTTAAAAATGTGCCACATCATCTATAATAGGTGGTAGCTAAATTAAAATGGAGTTCCATTTTGACAACTATTAATCAGATCTAACGTGTCAAATGTCATCATCATCATGACTATTGCCTTTAAGTATCAGTTTCTTTATAAATCATAACACTGAGCTTCTGAGAATGAAAGCAGCAAATTTCACATTAATACTTATCACTAATAAGATATACAAAAATAAAAACCACAAAGAACAGATGGCTAAGTGCAACTGGTTGCAATTTTAATATATTTTATCTATTTATTAAAATCATCTGATTGGGGGCTCATACAACTCTTATCACAATCCAGACATCCATCCATTGTGTCAAGCATATTTGTACATTTGTTGCCCAACTTTAATACATTTGAAGTCAGGGGCTAGTACACTGATATACTACATCAGGGGATAATGTAACTAACAGTTGTTGTTAAGGCACAGTTGTTCTTTTTCTTCTGATAGGATTCAATATGAAAGTAACATCACCCTTTATGTATTCTAGTCAAAGTTTTTAACGTAAATCTAATCAAGAGTTTGGAGCTACCTTACAGTTATAGAAAAACCAGGGGTAGATGAAGAAGCCAAATGACTCCACAAGGAATAATCAGATAAAGGAAGCGGGTGGAACATTCTGTAGGACACTGAGACTCAGGTTCGTGAAGAAGAAAAATAAAGGACTACAGGTATGCCTCTAGAGATATTATGAGTTTGGTTCCAGACTGTCACAATCACGAAGCCACAAAAATGCAAGTTGCAGTTTTTTTGTTTTCCAATGAACATAAACGTTACGTTTCTATTATATTGTAACCTACTGTTTTGTTCTGTTGTACATGAGTTGCTGTGAGTCAGAACCAACGCCACTTCACTTAACAACAAGCCAATTTGAACAGGGATAGCATTAGGAAGACAGTAAGAAATTAATAATTTTGTTAAATGTCTTACTACTTTAGCTATGTCAGAGCATGTTATCTTTTAGAGATACATACTTAAAAATATTTGAGAATGCAATGTCATAATGCTTATATTTCAAAACACCTTAAACAGAATAAAATAATCAAAGGACTTTACCAGTACAACTGGCTTACTGCAAAGCAACTGAATTTAACTGGAGTAGAGTAAATGAGCAGGATGTTGAAGTAGCAAAATTAAAGTTACAATGCCTTGATTACAAGCTAAGCTAAACTAATAATCACATCTTATGAACAAATTCCGTAACTATTCTGTACCAAGGTTAACTCATCTATAAAGCTCTCTCTTAGTTGTGAGGATCAAATTAATGCACATAAACACATACAGCTTTCTGCCCCTAGTAAACATTCAATAAATACTCGATAAGTAACAGTTATTATTTTTAGTAGAAAGCATTTAAATTCCATTAACCTACTATTTATAGTCCTTGACCCTTTTACGTAGTAACTGAAATCCAGCCTCCTATCAACAAAGCAACCTTTTCTACAAAACTTTCAGTGATAAAGTTATTTCTCAAAAGTAGATTTCCTTATTGCACACTAACAATAACGACAAGGTTAATAAGACTAAGACAAAACAAAATACTTCTTTGTCCTTCAATCCATTTGGCTTCTCAGGTTTTTCCAACACATTTGGCTTTGACTCTGAAATGGTGAGTAGAAGACCGAGAGGTCAGTAGTGAGCCACAAAAAAATAAAAACAGCACCACGTGAATTGGAGAAAGCCTTGGATCATAAAACAGGAACTATTTCACACAACAGAATAACATTAGTGTAATATCAGTTGTGTTCCCTAATTAATCAAGTCTTACATGGTCAATATGTGAAGGAAAAAGCCAACCCCTACTGGGAGGCATTGGCAAGTCACTCTGAATCTTTTGACCTAATCAACACATTATGCATTCTGTAACAATGTGACTGGATGCCTATGAGGTTTCAATAAGGAAGAACATATTATACATTAGGTCAGTGGAATTCTTGTTTCCTCACTCCCTTTGTATGAACAATAATGATTACACATGCCAGTTAGAAAATTAAGCTGAGGATAAGGGGTTCCCCCATGTAGGGGGGAAAAAAGGAAAACACACATTTTAATTCTATCTAAAGATACAAATATATTTATATCCATGAGAGTTGCCATTTAGGTTAAGACCTAAAGCCACAAGTACGAGAAAAAGACAAAATGTGTCTGATAGGTCACCCACACTGACTACACAAAGCTGCACTAAGTAAATGTTGGCTTCAAAACAGTATCTGTGAGTTTATTCCAACTTCAAAACAACTCCGCAGTGAAGTAAAACATACATACCCTCAGCATTTGTACTGAGTTCTGTTGAGTTTCCTTCTGTGGTCGCATATGGATTGTTTCCAACCACTGGTACAAGGCAATCCGTATAGAAGTAACCAACCTTAAACATATTCAGTGTGGAGATAATCAGGTCTATTGAAAGCTGACCAACATTCCCAACAGATACTGATGGCTGAAATCACAGAAGAGAAATTTGATAAATATCGAAATTAGCAATATTTTTAAAATATAAGCTAAACATAGGAATCAAATTACTAGTACTGAATCTTTACGCGTAATTATATCACAGCTAGAAACTGACTGATTAGCTATAACTGAGATGTCTATTGGGGCCTCCACAACATTCAAGAACATTTATTTGACCAAATACTTACTGAGCATCTATTATAGGTTAATCACTGTTTTAGGTACTGGGGATGAAGTAAAAAAATCAGAAAAAAAATTCCTGGCCCTGAGGAATTCCTGGTTCCTTCCTAATGAGAATCATTTTTACCTGCAATAAACTAGATAAAAGGTATAATATACAGTAGAAAGTGCTATGGACAAAAAAGAACTGGTCAACATTCAACCATCTCAAGAGGTAACATATGATCAAGAACCAATGATACTGCAGAAAAAGGCCCAAGCTGTACTGAAGGCTTTAGTGAAAAACAATTCACTCACTGCCATCAAGTTGATGGCAGCTCATAGCAACCTGAGACTGTTGACTCCTTATAAGAGTAGGAAGCTTCATCTTTCTCTTGAAGTAGCAGCTGGCGGGTTCGAACTGCTGACCTTGAAGTTAACAGCCCAATGTGTAACCAACACGAGCCACCAGGGCTACTTTAGTGAAAAACAAGGATAGAGGAATTGACCTTTTTTGCTTTCTTCATGAGTGGTGGAATAGCGGTTACATGTTGAGCGGCAAGGTCAGCAGTTAGGAATCACCAGCTGCTCCACAGGAGAAAGGTAAGGCTTCCTACTTGCATAAATAGTCTCACAAATCCAGTTCTACCCTGCTCTATAGGGCCACTGTGATTCAAAACTAGCTCAATGGCAGTGAGTTTTTTGTGTTTTTTTTAGGAATTGACAGAATATCCCTTGAAATGTTTTCATAAGTTGAGGAAGCACTCACTCATCTATGCTGAGAAACTTGGTTGTGTTGCTGTGTAAATTTGAACAGCAGTGATATTAACTGGTCTTCCTTGCAGGTGTTTATGGATATTATCCTGGCATTGACAGCACTGAACATCAGGAAAAATCTTTTTTTTAAAAACAGTGGATGTAATGCCATTCCTATTCAATGTGTCATTCCTAGCACAGTTGACTAGGAATGCCTGACTCAAAATGGTCACTTCTGGTTAATTCCAGCTCATTAATACTTAAGGTATCAATCTTGATGGGTTCCAATTAATTTTTGACAACTTTCAATTTTCCAATATCCATACTTAGTATTTTCCAATTATCAATAGGTCAATAATCTACATGCTTGTAAACTCAAAAAGGGCACTAAAAATACTATTACAAGAAGTCAAACTGAATGTATGATTTACATAACTGAATGTCTATGTTCACAGATAGGGCAAAAAAGGCCATAGTCCTCCTTGGTAGCTCAATGCACTTGACACTTAATGGGTAAAAATGATTTTTCTGTCTGTAGTAATTCTCAAGGAGTCATTTCAAACTCCTTTAGGCTTCCTTATCTTCCATGCTTTTTTGTCTCAGGGTTAAACAGCCAACTTTCTGAAATGACCTATCACCCAATTCTTCATCTTCTGGACATTTTAAAAAATGATGATTCTTAATGAAAAGTTTTTGTACCCTTTTCCCCATCTTTGGACCCCATTTATTGCTCACATTTGTTTACATGTGTTTTTAAATATACTGTCAACTTTCGGATAAGGACATGCTAAGTTACTGGCAAAACTATTATTATCATCATTACGTTTAAGATTTTGAACAGCCAATATCCGTTTGATTAAATTCAGACAATAAAAAGGCGGTTTAAGAATCCATGTTATGTTGTTTCTTTAGAGATAATCTCTGAGCATGACACTAATTTGCTAGGTTAAGATGATGCTAAAACTAACTGGGAAACAATCTTTTGAAATAGTTTATGGAAAATATCTGCCCCGATGCCCTATGTATCGATAATAGCCCAATATTTTCCGTTTTAAGGAAATGCTAATAAAAATACAAAGGGTCGACACGAATAAATTATAATTCCCACAAGGCAGAGTTCTATTCGGACCGCCCACTCGGGTGCTCATCTCCTCTCCTTCGGGGAGGGCAGAAAACCAGGCGTTAGGAATGCGCGTGGTCTTCCTCGCAAGTCCCTGCGGGCCCGGGCCCGGGCTCGGGAGGCGGCGCCGTGGGCATCTCCCAGAGCCGGTCGCCGAGGGCAGCCCGCGGGACTCACCATCAGAAGCGTGAAGCCCGCCAGCTCGGGCGCCGGCTCAGCGCAGGGCACAAACATGGCCGCCGGGAGGAACGGGAGGATGGAAGGAACAAGTCAGTCGTCCTGGGAGTTTCCAGAGCCTACGCGAGCGGCCGCCGCGGCGGGAACGCGCAGTCACCCCGCGGGAATTGAACCAGAAAGCGGCGTGGACCCGCCGGGCGGAGTAGACACGTCAATGGGCGTGGCCCCGCGTCCCCCCGCCCCCCGCGTGGGGTCCTCAGGGGCTTTCCAAGTTCAGCGCCTGTGCTCCGAGGAAGGGCGCAGGAGCCCAAGGCAAACAGTCGGGGCGGTCAGGCAACGCCGTGGGCATCCCAGGGCTCACTTCCCGCCCTGCGGCTCCACCCTCCCGCCGCCCCGTCCAGCCCCACGGTGTTTCGGAGCCGGCGCGCGGGCTGTCCGCACGGTTCTGAAACTTAGGTTGCTCCCCGGTACCGTGCGGCGCTCCAGACGTTGGGGCGACCTGGCTGCGGAGGGGCGGCGACGAGGCGCGGCCCGCGACATGTCGCTCCCGGCAGACAAAGCCTCCGAACTGAAGCAGCTCATCCATCAGCAGCTGAACAAGGTGAGGGCTCGCGGTTCCCTCCCTGCCTTCGTATGTCAGCAGGAGGACAAGGGGAGGGCAGGGAGGGCAAGGGGAGCAGGGCAGGGGGGAGGTCACGTAGGGCAAGGGGAGCAGGGCAAAGGCACGTAGGGCAAGGGGAGCAGGGTAAGGGGAGGGCACGTAGGGCAAGGGGAGCAGCGCAAGGGCACCTAGGGCAAGGGGAGCAGGGTAAGGGGAGGGCACATAGGGCAAGGGGAGCAGGGCGCAGAGAAATGAAGCTTGGGTTTCACACCAGGGCAGCTTTCTGGCCTTGCTACAGGAGAACACGCGAGTGCAAGTCTGAGACGATCGGTCTCTTCTGGTACTGTAGGGCTATAATGAAGATGCGTTGATCTGGCTATTTCTGGAAATCAGAGTGTTTGGCATAGGTTTGTGTTCAGGCATGAGAAATAAAGTAATAAAATTTTAAGGGTGGAACGAGGTTGTGTTATTGAAATTGAGCCAATAGCTTAAATAAGCAACTCCCCGAAAAGTCAAGACGATGTGGAAGTACTTGCCTTGCTTCTGAAAGCATGGAGTATTTGAAGCATTTAACAGAATGCAGTAAACTGAGTGAAGAAAATTGCCATGTATTGTGCATTTGAATGCCAAGCTTTGTGAGCAGCTTTTATTTAACAAAACCTCACAATCTTGTTAGAGGGCAGTATTTTCCCCCCATTTCAGAGAAGGAACACCATTCAGGAAGGATACATAAATTGGTTCATGGTTACCTCTTTAATAAGTTAAAAGGAAATCCAAACAGCGATTTATTTACTCCTGGTTCTTTTGACTTTGCTGTACTTGTCAAAAATACATTTTACTCGAATATTTGTGCTGTAGTGGCAAGTAGCAAATAATAGTGGATAACTAGCAGTGAGTGTAGTTCTATTATTTGTACTGAAATTTTAATCTTTAAAAAATGCCTTTTTGTTCCCAAACTCAATAGATTTCTTCTCTATCACACCCATAGCATAATTGTTAAAATAATAATTTGAGATTTTAGTGAAAGTTTACTCAGCACGTTAAGTTCATGTTTGACAGTTTCATGTGATCAATGAAAGTTTTTCACATAGTGTCAACATTTCCATAAATTGCGCTTTGGTTGGACCCCATTATTGTTTCCTGTGTTACTTTGCCAGCATTTTAGAGAGAAGTTGGTTGATTGGTAGTATTTGGTTGCTTTGATACCTGTGCTCATTAGGAGAAAAACAAAATGTAATGGGAATTTTCTACGTAGATGGATGTTCATGGTAGAATACGAGAGATCCTTGCTGAGACTATACGTGAAGAATTGGCACCTGATCAACAGCAATTATCAACAGAAGATTTGGTCAAAGCTCTTAAACGTAGAGGAATCATTGATGATGTGATGAAAGAACTTAATTTTGTTACTGTGAGTACTCCTTTAGGGGAAAAAATTTGAGTGTAAGTAGATTCCCGTGCCTGACATTGTAGGGTGCATATTTGAGATCACTCCTTTTAGTAAAACCATTAAAACCATTTTGTCTGCTATCTGTTTTAAATACACAGTAAGTACTTTTAAATGTAGGAAATCATAGTATCTGCCATGAGCAACACTGGGGGTGTCGTGGATTCCCTGGTCAGCAGTTTGACCTCACCAGTGGTACCATAGAAAAAAGATCAAGCGCTCTACTCCATAAAGATTTACATCCCCCAACACCCAAAGGGTCAGGTAAGCTCTGTCCTGTAGGGTTGCTGAGTTAGAATGGGCTCTACAGCAGTGGTTTTGTTGTTTTGGGTTTATTACTTGCCATGATTTCTATGATTTTGGAGACTATATCGTGTTTACGAGTTTTCTCTTAATATGCTGTAAGTCTTATAACTTAAAGAATATTTGTTTTAGTCAAATTAGTTCACCATAATAAAATTATTGTTCATTAAGATTGTTCAATAATTTTTTTCAAATTGGTCAGATTAAATACACTTTTAGGGGACTGTATCATTAAAAAATTACTAATTTCTTTAAGAAAACAATTACTGCTTCAGAGCCCTTAAATCTGTTCCTTCAAATAAGTCAGTAACTGGGTGATAGTGTCTCAGAACAGTTAGTAACTAGGCTTTCTTTTGAAAACGAGGCAATAATGAGAAGCTGTGACCTCGATAGCTTCATAACCTAATGTAAAAGTTGGAATGAACTTTACAATACACCAAGGAATAAATATTTAGTACAGTATCCTTTTTTAGTGTTTGAGATCTAGAAACCTACTTCTTATTGAAAATGACCTTATAGCAGGTTCTGTGTGAATGCGGCTTCCTTCTTAAAATCTGTTCCTGACCAGCCACAAATCAAATCAACTTTGCTGAAAGTATAAAAGATTTGTTTTTAGCATTTCTTCTTGAAGCATTGTTTGAAAGCAACTTAATTCCTTAGTATTAGACTTTTAGGTGTGACCAGTTTCATGTTTTTTTTCACTTATCAACATTTTATTGAAATCGACTAAAAAGCAGGCACTTATATAAGAGATAATGAAATACAGGTGAAAGCACCAGTTTCATGTTTTATGCAAACTTTTTTTTAATCATTTTATTGGGGGCCCGTACAACTCATCACAGTCCAATTTTGTTCCCTAATTTGTTTTTTGCTTTCTTTTGCCTTTCCAGGACAATGTTGATCAAGATCTCCCTACATCTCCAAAACAACCAGCTGGTTTTTCTGATAGACAATCAACGTTATTAAAAAAAAGTATGTGTGTATATGTTCTTCATATTCATTTATTGAGCTCTATGTTATAGTGCAGGGGTCCTCAAACTGTGGCCCGCCGGCCACATGTGGCCCACCGAGGACATGTATCCAGCCCACCAGGTGTTTTTGCCCATTCTGTTTTTTTCGCTTCAAAACAAGATGTGTGCTGTGTGCATATGAATTTGTTCATAGTTTTTTTTAATCATCTTATTAGGGGCTCATACAGCTCTTATCACAATCCATACATACATCAATTGTGTAAAGCACATTTGTACATTCATTGCCCTCATCATTCTCAAAGCATTTGCTCTCCTCTTAATCCCCTGGCATCAGGTCCTCATTTTCCCCCCATCCTTTCCCGTTCCCCCCTCCCTCGTGAACCCTTGATAATTTATAAATTATTATTTTGTCATATCTTGCCTTGTCCGATGTCTCCCTTCACCCACTTTTCTGATGTCGTCCCCAGGGTCATAGTTTTTTTTTAAACTATAGTCTGGCCCTCTAACGGTCTGAGGGACAGTGAACTGGCCCCTTGTTTAAAAAGTTTGAGGACCCCTGTTATAGTGGATCTGTTGTTTCTTGGGATTTTTTTATTTTTCAAATTGAAATATTTGTGCTCAGTCAACTAAAAAACTTATTTTCTGTTTTGCATGAGTATGTAAGTTTCATGTATAGCTGTGGGTTCGTTGTTGGACTGCTAAATAAAGGTTGCCCACTGTCTCAGGTGAGGCTGGCTGTGCCTATAAAGATGTAGTGTCAGAAACCTAGATAGGATTGCTGGGAGTCAGAATAAACTGGCAGTGGACAGGTAATGTACAGTATAATACAAGCAGAACTGGGAACTTTTTTTTAAATGAATTTTGTTAAAAATTATGCAGCCTTGTGTTTTTAATGGCAATAGATTAGCTGACAAGGGTGCTAATTTCTCTCTGATAATTGGTTTATGGAGATGAAGGAATGTTGAATATAGACCTAAAAATAACAAAGCCATGCTAAACCTTGCCTCTATCCCGTTTATCTCTCCTAGTAGATATATGATCCTTATACACAGTAAATTTGTTATTTCTTGGTTTTTAGTCTTTGGTTTTATTCCTATCAAGTTACTATTTCCTATTGTCTTGATCACATTCCTTAAATTATTTTGGCAGTTTCCTCATATATATTGCTACACTTTACAGCTAATATTGATCCAACACGGAGGTATCTTTACCTTCAGGTTTTGGGTGGAAAAGCTTTCTTGGAACATCTGCAAGAACCTGAGCCTTTACCAGGACAAGTGTGTTCGACTTTCACTTTATGTTTACATTTTCGAAACCAACGTTTTCGTTCTAAACCTGTTCCATGTGCCTGCGAACCAGATTTTCATGATGGCTTTTTACTTGAAGTACACAGAGAAAGTTTAGGTAAGTTGTTGGATAATTGATCTAGCCCTTGTGGGGCTTTGTTAAACTTTGTTGTAAGGAGAGATTTATAATTCACAAGTCTCTGCATTATTCCCCCACTGCTTTTATAGTCAATTTAAACAAATACTTACCTTCTGTTCTTTTTTTTAATTGATTGATTTTTCCTAAAAATTACTTTTTGACTTGTTTTAATTGTGGTTCTTTTGTAATAAACACTTAAGTGCCTATACTGAGGTTATCATGTAAAAATAAGATATTGTGATTTTCTTCATTTATGAAGGAAGTATGGTTAGATTTATGATGATGTATGTTTTGAAATTCACTCTTAAATATTAATCTATAGTTATTTTTATAACTTTAAAATTATTATACTTTATTTTGTTAGTAAATGTGGAAATCTTTGTAAACTTTATGCTGTTGTAGAATTTTCTATTCAGAATTTTAGATGGTTAACATTGCTAATAATATAAATCTTTTTCTCATTGAAAAATGTTAGCCAATTATGACAAGTATGGACTAAATTGCTAGATTTAAGAATCTAGATTTTTCAGCCTTCTGTCAATAAGAGCAATTGTTCCTGGAGACTTATGAATGAATATAATTTGAGAATTAATGTTAATATAGGTGAAGGTTTTTTATTGTAGTGGTATATCCTTTAGTAAGTTCTTAAAAAAAAATTCACGTCTCATCAGAAAGCATTGATAGGGGGTTAGTACACACAATTCTTCAGAATTCTACCTGGTCTCTTGAAAAGTAGTGATAGAAATAAGCCTACTTTTATTTCTAGTCAGCTACATGCTTTCTGAGGCATTATGAAATTTTTCTATTCAGTTTTATGTAACTTTTTTACTTAGTATAACTTCGAGTAAAGTTTATCGCTTGTTGACCTAAATAAATCTGTCATATGGTCTTTTCTTTGGTTTATGTTGCTAGGGGATGGAACAAGGATGGCCGACTCAACAACAATGCTATCAATAAGTGATCCAGTTCATATGGTGCTTATCAAAACTGATATATTTGGTGAAATCACTTTAGTAGCATCCTATTTTCTTGAATGGCGATCAGTTTTGGGCTCAGAAAATGGAATAACCAATCTTACTGTGGAGCTTATGGGTGTAGGTATGATGACTAGTAACATTTTCTCTTTTGTGAGTCGTAATTTGTTTATAAATACATTACCAGTACCCGTAGCCTTTCCTCCCATAACCATAAGGAGCTATTAATCTAGTTACTTTCTCTCTAGATTTACCTATCTTGGATTTCATTTAAAGAAAATCATACAAAAACAAACTATGGTCTGGTAGGTCTTGATCAAGGGCAGTGTAACCAAGAGGAATTATGGAAACCCTAATGAAGGCTGAACATGATAGTGGGACAAGAGGAAAGTAAAAGGAAATAGAGGAAAGAACTAGGAGGCAAAGGGCATCTATAGAGATCTAAATACA
>NW_022103921.1:7652901-7671003 GCF_000313985.2 Echinops telfairi
GGGAGGGGAAAATGAGCTGATACCAAGGTTTCGAGTAGAAAGAAAATGCTTTGAAAATGATGATGGCAACATATGTACAAATGTGCTTGACACGATGGATGTATGGATTGTGATAAGAGTTGTATGAGCCCCCAATAAAATTATAAAAAATAAAATAACAAAAACCTCAGTCCAAGTGAGCAGAAGATTATTTTAAGTATGATTTAAAAATGGGTCAAAAGGGAAAACATGATATTAATTTTTAAGTATATATTCAGTAATCTACTTTCTGATGCACTTTTTCTTGAGAGCAAGAATATTCATATTCGTTCAAGGAACTTCAGTGGAGGTTTAACTCAAGTGGAGACTGCAAGTGGATTTAGGGCTTTCACTGCCATCCATAGTCTTCTGAAACCAGTAATCAGAATTTAAGCTCTGTTACAATTCCTTCCTCTGATCGCAGACTTGATTATTTACAGTCCTTGAATCATACAAGTGGTGTGCTCTTTTGTGGATTTAGCTGACACCTCACTTAGAAGGCTGCTTGTTTTCAGACAAGCCTTTACAATCCTAGACATTGTTCTTTCTGATAGCTGGGTATCATCCGATTTCTTTACAACCCTTTGCTCTTGTACTTATATTTTCAGTGATCACTTCATGAGGACAGGTATTGAGGAGGGCCACGCTGTAAGAACCA
Organism: Echinops telfairi; assembly: GCF_000313985.2. Taxonomy (NCBI): domain Eukaryota; kingdom Metazoa; phylum Chordata; class Mammalia; order Afrosoricida; family Tenrecidae; genus Echinops; species Echinops telfairi. The sequence goes on from NW_022103921.1 coordinate 7,653,578, forward strand.
ATTGTTTCTAGGTTAAGATTAAGTGTGTGAAATAAAGATTAAGTGTGCTCAAAATCCATATATCTAAAGCTTGAAAGACAATACTACCACCTTGTTGAGAAGTAATTTCACTTCCAGGAGATATTTGATAGTTCACACAATAGTATCATTAAACTGGCAATGGTGTATGATTTAAAGTACTGTGAAGAGAAATATACATAGATAGGAAAGCTTTTTGGACTGAAATACATGGGATGTTAACTTGAACAAGTTAAAAACTTAAGTAACACCACTTTAAGAAAGCCATGAGGGTGAGTCATTCAGTGAAGAAAAACTAGGAGTAAGACATGTAAAAAAGCAATGACAGTGTGGAAATAGATATATGATAGTGTTAAGTTGCCAATTATTGGGCAGCCTCAAAAGGGAGAGGTGGGACTTCCAAATCCACAACCTTGGGGTAGCAGTCCTCTGTTTCTTACACTAGGGTATTTCAGCTTCAAGTCCCAAGGTGTCTTTCAGTCCCTTTAATCTACAAGAGGTATGTTTAAGATAAAGTCTGGTTTGGATTTCCAAATCAAATAATTCTAATATGGTCTGTGTACACCTTGAAAAGACAACTTCTAAAATCCAGGTGGCCTATACAACGAGCCAGGGTTGCAACAATACTAAAGTTCTCTCATTGGGAGTCTATTAAAATAATGTTAAGGATTTTCCCCAAGGGCAGGCTGGCCCCCTTGGTTTGCCCACCAACAGAAGTACAATCTTCTCAGAGAAAGACATACCTTCTACCCTCTCCATGTTACTGATCACTGTTACTAAAAATATGAAAGCTCACTGCCGTGAAGTCCATGCTGACCCAGAGAATATAGGACAGGCTAGAGCTGCCCCTGTGAGTTTCCAAGACGATAACTTCACAGGAGCAGAAAGTCCCATCTTTTTCTCTCAGAACTGCTGGTGGTTTTGACCTGCCGACCTTGCAGTGAGCAGCCCCACGCATGACCACTGCACCACCATGGCTCTGATCACCTTCTAGGAATATCTTAATTTGGGGGTGACCTTCGGGACAATGCTGTATGGAACTATTTGGTCCTGTCCCCCTGTAAATACATTTTTAGTAAAGGAGAGTTTCATTTGATAGGTTGAAAATTTCTCTTTCCTGGTAATGTTTGATGGATTAGTTTGATTTTTTTTCTGTTAAATATTACAGAAAATTAAAATTGGATTTCTCTGTTAAAATGAGTTTTCATTACTAAATTGAAGGATTAACCTTATCATCTGGGTAATCTACCCAGAAGGTAAAGGCCTGGTATCTCATTAGAATAAATCCCTGCGTTCCTATTGAAACAAAGCCTCGTGGTTGTGTTCAGCAAGCAATATGTGCATTACAGATGTTGTGTTATGTAGTTTTTAAATGTCTTTACAAATCAAGAGGTTTGTAAAGATGTTACACAGAATTTTACTAAGAGAATTACAACTGGACTCCAGTATTGTACTTTTAGTACAATGTCTTGAACAATAAGTGTAGCATTTTGGTCAGTTGGGCCATAATTTCCAAAACTAAAGACATTCTGAAAGGTCCTTTCCAAGTCTATTTGTTATATCTAAAAAACTGTAAAGAAAATTAATATTATTGACAGCTGTTTTAAAAATCCTACTCCATTCCACCTCAGTACCACTAACTCAAACAGTAGTGTCTCTTGGAGAATATATGAAGTAGATTTATTTTTCCAACTTTTTTTTAATATGGAAAAGTTAGTTCAAGGTCAGTATCAATTAGTATTGCTTCTAGACAGTAGAAGTAGAACCTGTCTTCCTTATCACTCTCTCTCTGGCACTTTGCACATTGCCAGCTACCTAATACATACTGCTAATGTAATGAAATTCAACATAAAGCTTCCCAGTGTTTTATGGATAGCACATAACAATTATTTTATGTCAGTTTACTTTATTATATTTTGATAAGTCAGACCTTGAATGTGATTGTGTTATTTTTTCTCCAAGAAATAGAGAAAAAGTTCTAGGTGGAATAGTTATTAAAAACAAGTAACCACTGCATGTTTTTTTGTCAAGCCAAGATTATTATTTTGACTTGGAAGCTAGCATATTTGATCTCATTACAAAAATATTGCTCTGGATGAAGCAAAATTATTCTAATTCTTTAAATCTAGGCATGAATGTAAAATTTGTATTCACATATGGTCTGATAATAAGAATAGAGTAACTGAGAATTTACTCTATATGACAAAGATAATAGATGCTGTCTGACTTTTCTCCTATATGGCATCTGAATTGGGTGTTAATTGCATTAACTGTGTTTACTGGAAATCTGATTGTTATTTATACATTTAATGAAGATAAAACTTAAGAACCTCAAGTTGTTTGGATCTCAGTAGTTCCTTAAAAAGATATCCAGGAAACTAAGAAAATTGATAATTTTATAATTCAATAAAATACTTTGTTAAAAATAATGAAATCTGTAATCTGATTTAGATCCTTTTTTAATATGAATTTTAAGGCAACATTGAGTGTTATCTTTATTTTGTAAGTGGTAAAACACCAAATTCCTTATTTAATTAAACCTGAGTGAGTAAAATATACTTAATATTGAAAACTATTGAAAAAGAAAAATATTGAAAAAGTTTCTAACTATTTATATTTACAGGCACAGAATCAAAAGTTTCTGTAGGGATTTTGAATGTAAAACTTGAGATGTATCCAACACTCAATCAAATGTTGTCTCAAGAAGTAGTGAATACACAGGTAAATACTTGAATTTTCTGTATATTTGTTATCAATGTTGTATAATTGTCAATAGAAATTATTATTTTTAGAAAGTCATCACTTCATAATTAGTTTTTAAAATAGCACCTCAAAGGTAAACAAAAGAAGAGAAAAAAAATAAAGTCGAGATTATTTATTTAGAAGATGGTGAAGTCTAGTATGGGAAATTCTATAGACTTTTATTGAAACAATGCAAGAATTTCAACTTAAGAATTAACAAAGCTAAACGGTGTGGAAAGGAGTAAGGGTGTGACACCAATAGATTAGGGTCTTAATCATTTCATAAGCATTTTTGATGACTTGTTTTACTAGTTCTGCGCTATCCGAGTGGAAATGCATAGTCCTTCTGGGGTGTGATGGAAGAGGCTTTCCTTCACAATTCCATGGAGGTGTTTGATTAATTTCTTTTCTCTTGGGCATCCTTTTAGACTGGGTTTTCTTTAGCTCTTGCCAATCCTAGTGTGCAGGTTACGGTTACCCAGGGACTTGTAAGGCTATCATGATAGTCCTAAAATCCTGCCTTCACCCCATCCTGCCCCAACAGTGTTCCTTTTATACATCTGATGGAGATCAATTTTTAAGTTTATTCTATTTTGGATATAGAAATTGTTTCTAATTCAATTTCTCTTTAACATTTCACTGTTATTAATATATTTTTATTTTAAGTAATTAAACCATAAATTTTATTGATTTTCCGTGTTTAAAAGTGCCACTTTACCCATCCCCCCAAGTGAGCTATATGACAGAAGGTACCAAGCCCTACTAGGTTTCTTGCCCCCAACTTTTTTCCTCTCAGTGTATTTCCCAACCTCTCCAATTGTCACCCTTGGTTTTCTTTCCTTGTGTTTTCTCTTTCTTTCTGTTTCTTTGTCTCCTCTGTAGTTTAGTTATTGTATTTATTGTTTTCTCGATTTTTATTTCCTTTTTTGGGGAAGTTATTAATGTTGTTTTGTATTATTTTTGTTTTGCTGCTTTTCCTCGGATTGTTTCCCTTTTGCTGTTTGTTTTTTCTCCTTTCCTTTTCCTACTCAGTAGAAGACAGCACTGTGTCCACATGGCCCAGTCACGCCTGTACCTTGTATAACCCCACCTGCTAAATTAAAAATTTTAAATATTACCACTGGTCAAGCACACCCTAACCTGCTCTCCATGAAGAACTAAGAGAGTTGTGCAGGAACTCACATTGTTTCTCATACCCACTAGAAAACATTTGGCGAGTGCTTAAGAACCCACTAGCATACACCCAGACCCAATGGCCATTGAGTTCATTCTGACTCGTAGTGAACTACTGTATAGGAGAACGTAAAACTGCTCCTTTAGGTTTCCGAGGCTGTAATGTTTTTGAAAACAGATAACCCATCTTTCTCCAGAAAAGCAGCTCGTGGGTTTAAAATGCTGCCCTTATAGTATCAGACTAATGCATAACCTACTATATACCAACAATTGTCCATTAAATACACAAATAACACCACTATAATCTTTCAGAGACAGCACTATCAATTTACATGAAAAAAAACGAGTGGCTCAAAAAAGGTGACCATAATGTAGAGCAAGAAAATGTTTCTGAGGAAGAAATGGCATTTGGAACTACCTCAGAAGGAGTTTTTATAAAAATGATATTAAAGATACTTTCAAACCTTGAGAAAAAAAATCAACGCTGCATATAAAATCAAGGGAAAAAAACAACAGAAAAATCTTTAGAATTCAGAGGAAGACCACAAGAATAAACTGAAAAAGTAACTGAAAAATCAAGTTTAAAAAAAGCAAATATTGATCCAGAAGGTTAATTCTAAGATTCTAGAAATATATATTATATCGATTAACCAAAAGAGTAGAATTACATCAATGGAAGACTAGATTGAACATGAAGACATGTCTAAATTAGTTTAGAGAAACTTAATAAGGAAGAATGGAGACACATCAAGTTGATTCTAACAGCTGAGTAGACCTGCTCTGTAGGGTTTCCAAGTATTTTATCATTTGGGTGCTTATTATGTGATTTATTAGTTTAAAATCTTTTAAGGAAAGTGTAGATCATTCTATTTACAGGAAAATGGATTAACTAGAGGGATGTGTAGGAAAGTGCACTAGGAGGCTATTACATGGATGAGAAAAAGGATGATGGTTTACGTGCTTGGAATATAGTGACGGGAGAGATGGACAGAAGTAGATTATATAGTTATGGGCAGTAAATAGATTTTGGAGAAAAAAAAATTTTTCCCTCTTTTTAAGCTTGCTTTGGAACGACAGAAAACTGCAGAGAGAGAACGATTGTTTCTTATATATGCTAAACAATGGTGGAGAGAATATTTGCAAATTCGACCCTCACACAACTCACGGCTGGTGAAAATCTTTGCGCAGGTCTGTAAATTGTATTTGAAAAGTTACATACTTGTATTTAAGATCTACTGTGTATGTGTAAATTTCTTTGAATTGTTTATTCCAGAAAAAAAAAGTTTTTTGTAAAATAGGATACTGAATTTTTATTGGTGCTTTGTATTGAGTATTGTTAGTATAAATGTTTTTAAATTTCACTTAAATAACAAATACTGTGTTTTAAACCCTTTACTTAATTTAAAGGAGATGAGAATTTATTTTGTTTACCTTGAAATATGTTGGTACTTGATACTTTAAAAATTAGCTACCAGGATGCTAGAGTAAGTACAAAAGTATTGCTACACTTTTATGAAACAAAGCTTACAAAATGTGAAACTATTGCTTATCAACATATCTTCCATCTACATCTGTATATGTTTTTTGAAAACTCTCTCTTTTAGTCCTTCCTTCAAGAATTCTGCACATTTTGATTTGTACACTGTCAAAATGGTAGTTCTGGCATCTAAGGGGCTCAAATTATTTTCCTTAAAAGAAATCTGAAGTGGCAAGATCAGGGTGGATGGTTTAAGGGTTTCTCAAATCTTAGGAGAGGCCTCCCTACCCTCAAAGAATGTCTATTTTCCTAATGAGAAAAAGTTTTACTCAGCACTTTTCTTAAAACTTCCTTATAAGCCCCTACGATTCTGTCAGATTACCCTTTTGAGATCTCAAAACGCAGCTGCTATAACCTTCTAAATTGACCTCTCCATCTTGAATTCATCTTTCCCAACAGTTCTTAAAAGTCCCAGCTCTCATTGAATCTTGCAATCTGGATCATATTGTAAATCCCTGGGTATGATTTCTCCCATGACATCATCTCCATTAGCTTCAATCTTGCTTAGAAGTATGATGGAAATGTCAGCTCTTTTAGATAGCTGGAAATTACACATTTCTGGGGGAAGGGTTTGGGGTTTTTTTGGGTTATTTTTAAGATTCCTTATGAGACTAAGACACGTGTATTCCAGACAGAACTTGTTTACAGCCATCCAATGATTAAAGAGAGATGTTTGAACATGTTTTGTTCAGAATAAACCTGTGCACATATGAACTGGAATCCTAGTTGAAATACTTATTTTTCAAATCTATTTTATTGTGAGCTAATACAGATATATTGTTCTACAGTTCAGTCACATCAAGCAGTATGTACAATTGCTATCACAATCAGTTTCAAAACATTCTCTTCCTTCTTGAACTCCTTGACATCAGCTCCTCTTTGCTCCCTACTCCCCCTCGGTACCCCCAGGGCCCTTATTCTACTTGTTGTCTCTATAGGTCAGCGGTTCTCAACCTGTGGGTTGTGACCCCTTGGGGGATCGAACGACCCTTTCACAGGGGTTGCCCGATTCATAACAGTAGCAAAATTATAGTTATGAAGTTGTAACGAAAATAATTTTATGGTTGGGGTCACCACAACACGAGGAACTGTATTTAAGGGTCGTGCAGGAGGAAGGTTGAGAGCCACTGCTCTAGGTGCATCAATCCTAGGTTTCATGTATGAAAAACAGAAAAACATGTAACAAAAATTCAGGAGGGTTACTCCCAGTGACAAAAGGCAAGTGTGATAAACCCCAATATGAAAAAAAAAAAATGTTGAGAACCAGATGGGGGAATCAACTGACAATGCTTTAACCCTTCCAAGTCAAGTTTACAATATTTTGGTCGCCTATAGTCATCTCCAGTGTACTCTGTAGCTAACTAGTTTATTCCCACCCTTCCGTTTTGGATAGGGGCAACTCATCACAGGCTTACTTTCTTTGTAGGTCTTACAAATGTATCCTGGGCTTCGCTGTCATCCAAGCTTATGCAAACTGGGTTCTCGCAATTTAGGCTCTGACACTATTCCCTTCTTCATTTTTGTGTTACATTATTTGTAATCCTTGGGATGGATGTTGGTGTTCTTTTTCTATGTGGACTTTGACAGCTCACTTAGATGGCTGCTTATTTGGAAATAAGCCTTTAAGACCCTAGACGCTGTTTTATTTGCGAGCTGGGCACCATCTAATTTCGTCTCCATACTTTGCTATAGTACTCTTATCTTTAGCGTTCCCTTCCTGAGGGCAGGTATGGAGCAGGCCAGGATGTGAGAACTGGATATTTCTAAATTGGGCCTAGGATTTAGTGCAAGGCCAAAACCTATTCCTGGATCTATGTGTGTTTTTTATCTGCCTTTGGCTCCCTTTAGAGAGCTCCCTGTTAATTTATGGTAGAGAGTCTTACTGATCATCTCCTTGGGGCATAAAGATCTTCCATTAATATTGTCATTGATTAACCACTGCTACTAATTTTTTAAAACGCTGTCGAGAGACAGATATTGGGCCATTGTAGGCTAACTCCATATCACAATGCCTAAGTTATTCGCTGTACAGAATAAATCCTTTCATGCCTGCATGCTGTTACATGAAATAATTTTGTACTTATAAAGAGCATGTCATTGGTGTTGAAAAAAGAATCTTTAACATCTTGCAATATGCAGATGACCCAAACTTGATTGTGAGGAAATGAGTAGTGAGGAAAACTTGCCGTACTTATTGATGAAGATCAGACTTCCTTCGGCTTGGATTACACCCCAACATAATGCAAAAATCTTCACAACTGGCCCAATAACCAGTTTCATGAAAATAGGGAAAGTAACTCAGCTTGTCAAGGGTTTCATTTTACTTGGATCCACAATTAGTGCCCATGTTGTTGATAGGTAGGATTGAGTTGGTTCCAACTCGTAGCTGCTCTATGCACAACAGAACAAAACACTGCCTGGCTCTGTCCAGTTCTCACAACTGTTCTTATATTTGAGTCCATTGTTGCAGCCACTGTGTCGATCCAACTTCCTATTTTTTGCTGCCCCTAGCATGATGTCCTTCTCCAGGGGATAGTCTCGCTTGACAACATGTCAAAGTACTTGAGATGAAGTCTTACTATCCTTGCTTTTTTTTTTTTTTCTACTATCTTTATTTTTTTTCTTTTTATTTATTTATTATTATATTTTTAAATATTTTTATTGAGGGCTCTTTTTTTTCTGTTTTTAATTAGGGGCTCTTACATCTCATCACAATTCATACATTCCTCCAATGGGACAAACACATTTGCACATATGCCGCCATCATCATTTTCAAAGCATTCTCTTCCCACTTAAGCCCCTGATATCCGCTTCCCATTTCGTCCTCTTCCCGCCCTCCCTCACAAACCCTTGATAAGTCATAGATTATTTTTCCATATCTTATATCATCCTTCGTCGCCCCTCACCCTAGATTGATCCTTGTGATAGATTTCCCCTTTCTCCCCCCACACTATCCTTGCCTCTGAGGAGCGTTCTGTCTTTACTGCTTCCAAGACAGATGTGTTTGTTCTTTCGGCCGCCGTGGTACTTTCAGTGTTCTTTGTGTACACCATCATTCAAATGCTTCAGATCTTCTTTAGTATGGCTAGAGTATACAACTCTGTGGCACACCGTTTGTGATTTTAAATATGCAGTATTCCCTTGTTCTGTTTATACAAATCCCTCTTTATGTACAAGTTCCGTATTAGCTCAATGTGTTGTTCTGGGGTTCTCCTTTCTGAAGGCTATCCATGCTTTGTTATGGCCCACATAGTAAATACTTTGCCATTGTCTGCTCCGATCCATAGCAAACTTATGCACGACCAATGAAAACCTGCACGGTCCCGTACCATCATCACACTTCTTCCTGTGCCTGAGCGCGTTGTTGCAGCCACTCTCTCAGCCCATCTCATTGAGCGTCTTCCTCTTTTTCACCGCCTCTCTACTTTACCCACATATGTCCTTCTCCAGGGATCGGTCTCCTGACATAATGTCCAAAGTATATAGGAGGAAATCTTGCCATCTTTGTCTCTTAGGAGCACTCTGGCCTTACTTCTTTCAATGCAGACCAGTTTGTCCTTTCAGCAGTCCATGGTACATTCAATCTTTTTCTGCAGCACCACAATTTAAATGCGTCTTCTATGGCCTTCCTTATTCAGTGTCCAATTTTCACATGCCTATGATGCAATGGAGAATACAGCAGCTTGTGTCCGATGCACCGTAGTCCTCAGAGCAACGTCTTTATTCTTCAATACTCTCAAGAGGTCTTGGGCAGCACATTTACCTAATGCAATACATCTTTGATCTCTTGACTGCTGTTTCCATGAGCATTGATTGTGGATCCGAGGCAGACAAATCCTTGACAACTTTAACCTTTTCTCCCATTATCATGATGTTACTTTTTGTTCGAGTTGTAAGGGTTTCCGTATTCCTTACGTTGAGTTTTAAGCCATACTGAAGGCTACAGTCCTCAATATCAGTAAGTTTTCAGGTCCTCCTCACTGTCTGTAAGCAGGGTTGCGTTATCTGCATGCTGCAGGTGTGAATAAGCCTCCTCCAATCCTGATGCCTCACTCTTTCATCATATAATCCAGCTAATGATTTCTCAGCGTATAGATTGAAAAAGTATGGTGAGAGGATACAACCCTGGCACACACCTACCCTGATTTTAAACCATGCAATATTCCCTTGCTATGTGTGCAGAACTGCCTCTTGTTCCATGTAAAAGTTCCAAATGAGTAGAATGAAATGTCCTGGAATTCCCATTCTTCTCAAGGTTATCAATAATGTGTTATGGTCCATACACTCAAGGGCCCTTGTATATATTAGTGAAACACAAGTAAACGTCTTTTATCTTTCTAGTGTTCTCTGCTTTGAGAGATCCTTCTCACTTCAACAGTGAGATTCTTCATTACATATCCTATTATGAGTTCCTCCTGAACTGCTGCGAGTTCCTCCTGAACTGCTGCCAGTTCCTGTTAGTATGTTGCTCCAACCTTTGTTGGATACTCGTAAGCAAAATTTTACTTGTGTGCAATATCATTGATATCATTCTATAGGCTGAGCATTCTGTTGGGTCACCTTTCTTTGGAATGGGAAAAACATGGATCTCTTCCAGTTAGTTAGCCACAGAGCTGTCTTCCAAATTTCCTGGCATAGATTAGTGAGTGCTTCCAGTGCTTTTTCAGCTTTCTGAAACATTTCAGTGGTGATTCCTTCAGTTCTTAGAATTAGCCTCATTTGGGGGCTAATGCATTCAGTGCAGTTTGAACTTCTCCTTCAGCACTCTTGGTTCTTGCACATATGCTACCTCCTGAAATGATTGACTGTTGACTCGTTCTTTTGGGGACTGTGACTCTGTTTTCTTTCCATCTTCTCTTGATGCTGCTTTCATCATTCAGTATTTTGCCTATATAATTGTTATGGGTTCAAATAACCAGAAATCTGTTACCTATAGATTTGGGTTCAAATCTTAACTGTTTCATTTTAGCTATAGCAATTTCTTCATCTGTGAAGCAAAAACAGTAGCAGTGTTAAGAGATATTATGTGCACAGCTCTCAGCAGTCTGGTTTTGGGTGTTAGGTAGTTGCTTCGTGGTTTCTAGGATTACTTTATATTCTTATATTCAAGAAGAGGTCTTAAAGTTTGAGATTATTACATTGTCACTACATACAATATTTCCCCCTCTTTCTTTGCAAGGATGAAAATGGAATAAACAGGCCAGTCTGTTCCTATGTTAGACCACTTCGAGCTGGACGGCTTCTAGATACTCCAAGGCAAGCAGCAAGATTTGTCAATGTCCTGGGTTATGAACGAGCCCCTGTGATTGGAGGAGGAGGTAAACAAGAGCAGTGGTGCACGCTCCTGGCCTTTCTCTGTAGAAACAAGGTATCACATATTTAATGGAGTACACCCCCATGGCTTTGAACTTTGGTATGTTTTTATAGTAACCTGTGGAAAACATGTATGTTCGGTCTAGGTGAAGTCAGAATCGTTTCTTCCATTTTTGTAACATTTAAATGTCCATGTGTAAAAAACCTTAGTATTTATTATCTTTTTTTTCCTCCTTGTAGTCTTTAAATATAATGTGATTTCTGCACAGGAGGGACATAGAAGTGCTCTTAAGAGCGCTGTTGGCATAGTGGGTATACACTTTGGCTGCAAACTACAAGGTCAGCAGTTCAGAACACTAGCCTCTACATTAGCAGTTCTCTACCTGTAGGTTGTGACTCCTTTGGGGGTTGAACGACCCTTTCACAGGAGTTGCCTAAGACCGTCCGAGAGCATAAGTATTTCACAATATATAATTACATATTGTTTTGTGATTAACGTATATACTCGTGTATAAGCCGAGTTTTTCAGCACATTTTCATGCAGTTTGTGGTAAAATCGGGTGCCGTTGCTGATTATCAGGTCAGCTTATGCATGAGTAGATACAGTAATCACTATGCTTTAATTATGTTCAATAGGTAACAATGAAAATACATACTGCACATCAGACGTTTACTTTACGATTCATAACAGTAGCAAAATTACAGTTAAGAAGTAGCAACAAAAATAATTGTACGTGTGGGGGTCACCACATGAGGAACTGTATTAAAGGGTCGCGGCATTCGGAAGGTTGAGAACCACCGCTCTACGTGGAAGATGAGACTGCCAACCTCCCTAAAGACTTACGGTCCTTCTTTGACGGTAGGCGTGGTCACGTTCTTGCTTGCTCTCCCTGTGCCATCACCTTGGTTCATCACTCCTTGTACAAGATGCCCGCAGAAACCATCCCGGCTACAGAGCAGGAGTTGAGTGATGAAATAGTCCCCGACCTGGAGGAACAGGATTGCACCCAGGTAACCACACAATAAGCCGAGCTGGTGGCGGCAGCTGAAATCGATAAGGAATCAGCCACTGCAGGGAAGCAGATTCAGCGTGAGAAGAAGGTTTTCAAGGCTATGTCCAAACTGGTTCTTCAGCAGGTCGCGGGTTACTAGAGAGTCCCTGTCTGGAAAGAATATCCTCTGTTGTCATCAGAGAGCCAGGTGTCTACAAGATCCCTGCTTCAAATACCTTCATAATGTTGGGGGAAGCCAAGATCAAGGATTTATGTCAGCAAGCACAGCTAGCAGCAGCTGAGAGATTCAGAGTTCAAGGTGAGGCTGTCTGGAACTTTCACGAAAGCACACAGAGTCCAATTGTACAAGAGGAGAGTGAAGGTGGGCAAACATGCCAAGAGCAAAGGCAGCGCGACCCTGAGGACAACAGTGATGATACTGTAATCGCTGTTATGGTATTAACAGTGTAACCATCTGAAACCAGAGACCTTGTTTGTTGTGTATCAAAAGAGTAACTTCAGTTTATTTTGAATCATTAATAAAGTTATGGCTTGTTGGATGGGGAAAAAAAAGAGTTACAGTCTTGGAAATTGACAGGGTCAGTTCTACCCTGTCCTATGGGGTTGCCATGAGTTAGAATTGACTTGGTGTAAGTGCATTTTGCTTGGAGTATTCGAGTGTCATTTTAGAAATACAGAAATTCATTTATAGAGATGAATTAAATAATGAATTGAGAAACTGAACCAGGACAAGAACCATGGGTTTCCTAATCTTAAAAGGAAAAACTCCAAACTCACTGCCATGGAGTCAGTGCTGACTTACAGCGACCCCTGTGGGTTTCCAAGACTAACTGTTTACTGGAGTTGAAAGCCCAGTCTTTTTCAGTGGAGCTTCTGGTGATTCTTAATCTAACTCATGTTAAAATATTCTTAGTTAATTGCTTAGGCAATACATTTTTTTACGGGAAAATGGTAGTATAAAATGAACATATAACAAAAATCTTGACATTGCATGATATTTTGTTTAGTTCAAATACAAGTTGATTTTAGTAAATCAGTTTACTAGTGCTGCTAAAATGGTTTAAAAAAAACCCCCACAGTATTGGAGTTTATTGTCTCACAGTTTAGATGGCTAAGGGTCTAGGTTTAGAGTATTAGCAGGAAAGGCTGTGAGCCATAGGAGAAGATTATTCTTTGGCTTGTAGATGAATCCTGAAAACAAGGGGCACTTCTATCCTGTCCTATAGCGTCACTGAGTAAGAATCAATGACAGTGAGTTTGTTTTTCAAGTAATCTTCATTGATCTGAGGAAATATGTGTATCACAATGTCAAGTTTACAGAGTAAGAGACCATATGGGTGAGAGAACAATTTGTCACAACTAAGATTATATCTTTAAAACATAGCAAAACAATTAAGCATTACTTATTAAACAGTTCTTTTTACTTATTTCAAGATATAGTTCCCAAAAGTTAGGTGTATATTTAAAATTTTTTAATTAAAATTTCATTTAAAATAGAGTAGGAATGGCACGTTTAAAATCATTTCATAAATAGTATGTGTTTGTGTGTGTGTTGATATGTATTAACCTTTTATTATGATTTTGATGAACGTTTACATACAAATTGGTTTTCCATTCACATTTCATACACTTTTAAAAATGTTGATTGCAATCCCCACAATGTAACAGTGCACTCTTCCGGCTTCTGCTCTGGGTTTACTGTTTCCATTTGTCCTTTGCTGCTTTCCGAGCTTTATCCTGGGCAAATGCTTTTCTTTTGATCTCATGGCTGATTGTTCTAAGGCGTGTATGCCTCCATGGTGATAGTGTACAAGTACGGGCTCATCTACTGTTTGACTGCCAAGAGCCTTGTTTGCGTAGTGGTTATGTGTTGGGTTGCTAGCCTCAAGTTCAGCTATTTAAAACCACCAGCTGCTCCAAGGGAGAAAGACCGGGCTTTCCACTCTGGTAAAGAGTTAGAGTCTTGGAAACTACCCTGTCCTGTAGGTTGCTATGAGTTGGCATCAACTTAATGGCAGTGAGGTTTTTTTTGTTTGTTTTTTGGTTCAAAGTTGAGTCATGGGGTTGAACTTGGTTCCAGGCTTGAAGGGTGTCTAAGGACCACGGTGTCAGGGTTCTTCCGGTTTCTGTCAGTCTAGTAGTCTTTTTTTTTTTATTCTTAATGATTGTGAGTTTTGTTCCATATTTTTATCCTCTCTATCCAGGACTTCCTATTGTGATCCCTTTCAAAGGGATCGGCAGGGATAGCTGGCTTCTGGTCTCAGGGTCATGAAGACTGAGGTTTGTGCCTTTGGATTGTTTTCTCCTTTTTGCTTTAGATGGGGAGAGATCAGTAGATGGGCTTTGATGGTTGCTCACAAGCTTTTATGATCCTGAGTTGATAATCATCAAAATTGATGACCACTCCCAAGGTTTAAGGCCTCAGTCACTATTCATTAAAGTAGACTCTACAACATTGTCTTGTGGACTATGCTATGCCAGTCGACCTTGATGTCCCTTGAGACTATGGTCTTAAGTTCCCAGGCCCAGTGATATTCCCTTAAGGCAGTGGTTCTCAACCTATGGGCTGCGACCCCTTTGGGGGTGGAACGAACCTTTCACAGGGGTCACCTAAGACCATCGGAAAACATGTACTTCCGATGGTTTTAGGAACTGAGACACTACTACTCTGTCTCCAGGTAGGTCTGCCCATATGCAGACATGCCCACATACACATACCCAGCGTGAAGACTGTTAGCCATGCTACACCATGCTTCAGAAAAAATTTCATTTTTTTGTAATTAGAAATAAATATTTCACAATATATAATTACATATTGTTTGTGATTAATCACTATGCTTTAATTATGTTTAATTTGTAACAATGAAAATAATTCTGCATATCAGATATTTACATTACGATTCATAACAGTAGCAAAATTACAGTTATGAAGTAGCAACAAAACTAATTTTATGGTTGGGGGTCACCACAACATGAGGAACTGTATTAAAGAGTCGCAGCATTAGAAAGGTTGAGAACCACTGTGTTAAGATGTTTGATTATTGCTTAAAATGTTCATTACTCCCCACCCCTTCAACCATATGTTTTGCTATTCTTGTATGTAATTTCTTTGTAAAGTAACTATACTTCCTATAACAGTAAAACCTTGAGAACTAAACATTTGCAATATGTATATGTATTTTTAATCATTTTATTAGGGGCTCATAAAACTGTTATCGCAATCCATACATAAATCAGTTGTGTAAAGCACATTTGTACATTCATTGCCCTCATCATGCTCAAAACATTTGCTCTCCACTTAAGCCCCTGGCATCAGCTCCTCATATTTTTCTCCCACCCTCCTGGCTCCTCCCCTCCCTCATGAACCCTTGATAATTTATAAATTATTACTTTGTCATATACCGTCTGACGTCTCCCTTCACCCACTTTTCTGTTGTCTGTACCCCAGGGAGGAGGTTATATATAGATCCTTGTAATCAGTTCCCCATTTCCACCCCACCCTCCCTTCACCCTCCCCGTATCCACTCTCACCACTGGTCCTGAAGGGATCATCCTTCCTGGATTCCCTGTGTTTCCAATTCCTATCTGTACCAGCATACATCTTCTGGTCTAGCCAGACTTGCAAGGTAGAATTCAGATCATGATAGTTGGGGCTGAGGGGGTGGACAGGGAGGAAGTATTTAAGAACTAGAGGAAAATTGCATGTTTCATCGTTGCTACACTGCACCCTTACTGGCTTGTCTCCTCCCCGTGACCCTTCCATAAGGGATATCCAATTGCCTACAAGATGGGCTTTGGGTCTCCACTCCACATCCCCCCTTATTCACAATGATATGATTTTTTGTTCTTTGATGCCTGATACCTGATCCCTTAGACACCCCTGATCTCAGAGGCTGGTGTGCTTCTTCCATGTGGGCTTTGTTCCTTCTAAGCTAGATGGCCACTTGTTTACCTTCAAGCCTTTAAGTCCCCAGATGCTATATCTTTTGATAGCCAGGCACCATCAGCTTTCTTCACCACATTTGCTTATGTACCCGCCATTTACAATATTTTTGTTGCACAAAAAAATAGTAAATAAAATTTCAAAAGCTGAAACTTCACCTAGTTTATCATACATTACCTTTTTGATTTTTTTTCTCCATGTTTCTGTATTATTTTTTGTTATTTATAATTGTGTGATAAAATTGTGTCCTTTATAATTTAATATTATTCTGTGAATGTTTTTCTGCATATATGACTTATTTCTATCACTGCATAAAATTTCCTTGAGTTTTTAAGACCCCAGACACTATGTCTTTTGTTTGTTTTTGTTTTTTGTGACACAATATCTTTTGATAGCCGGGCACCATCAGCTCTCTTCACATTTGCTTATGCACACATTTTGTCTTCAGTGATCCTATCTGGAAGGTGAGCATCGCAGAATGTCAGTCAGGGTGCAATGTAGCAAGGATGAAATACACAACTTTCCTCTAGTTCTTAAATGCTTCCTCTCCCCACACTATCAGGAGCCCTATTCTACCTTACAAATCCGGCTAGACCAGAGGATGTACACTGGTACAGAAAGGAACTGGAAACACAGCGAATCCAGGACAGATGATCCGTTTAGGACCAGTATTGAAAGTGGTGATACCGGGAAGGTGGAGGGGAGATGGGGTAGAAAGAGGGAGCTGATTATAAGGATCTACGTATGACCTCCTCCCTGAGGGACGGACAACACAAAAGTGGGTGAAGGGAGACATTGAACAGTGTAAGATATGACAAAATATTAATTTATAAATTATCAAGGGTACATGAGGGAGAGGGGAGCGGGGAGGAAGGGGAAAAATGAGTTGATACCAAGGGCTCAAGTAGAAAGCTAATGTTTTGAGAATGATGATGGCAACAAATGTACAAATGTGCTTGACATATAATGGATGTATTTTTGGATTGTGATAAGAGTTGTACAAGTCCCCAATAAAATGATTATAAAAAATTTTTTCCCTTGAGTTGATGTACTTGAGTTGACTCATTAACAATTTTCCTATTGTAGGAAGTGTTCATTTTAGTTGAGCTATACTTTCAATTTATTGATGTTCTGTATATTTTTGCATAAAATATCTATGAGCATATTATTATATTTCTATTGTATTTCTTTAAAGATAAAATCTTAGAAATTAGAGGGTCCAAAAAGTTGAGTTTTAGTAAGGTCAATAATTATAAAGTGCTGTTTATTTAATTAAAGCTATTTCAAAAAACCAAACAAGCAGTGCTGTACTACAGCAGATTTTTAAAAAATCATTTTATTGGGAGTTCATACAACTCTTATCACAATCCATACACACATTAATTGTGTAAAGCACATTTGTACATTCGTTGACCTCATCATTCTGAAAACATTTGCTCTCCACTTAAGCCCTTGGCATCAGCTCCTCATTTTTTTCCCCTTTCTGCCGGTGCCCCTCGAACCCTTGATAATTTATAAATTCTTATTTTGTCATATCTTACACTGTCTGACGTCTCCCTTCACCCACTTTTCTGTTGTCTATCCCCCAGGGAGGAGGTTATATGTAGATACTTGTAATCGGTTCCCCATTTCCACCCCACCCTCCCGGTTTTGCCGCTCTCACCACTGGTCCTGAAGGGATCATCTG
>NW_022103921.1:7671782-7675168 GCF_000313985.2 Echinops telfairi
GTTTAATAGAACAAAGTGTTCTTGCATTGAGGGAGTACTTGAGTGGAGGCCCAATGTCCGTCTGCTACCTTAATACTAAACCTATAAATATGTGCACATAGATCTATTTCCCCATCATAATATATAAAGGTATTTACATATGTACATGCCTTTATTTAGACCTCTATAAATGCCCTTTGCCTCCTAGATCTTTCCACTATTTCCTTAGTTTTCTCTTATTCCACTATCATGCTCAGCCTTCATTTGGATTTCAGTCATTCCTCGCAGTTACACTGCCCTTGATCATGCCCTACCAGGCCTCCTACACCCTCCTCACCACTGATTTGGATCACTTGTTGTTCCTTTGTCCCTAGATTTGTTAACACCACTTCCTTACCCCCCACTTGTCCCTCTCCCATGTCCCTCTGGAACTGCGGTCCCGCTTTTTTCTCCTCCAGGTTATTCATCCAGCCTATCTTGTTTAGACAGACCTGCGGAGATAACAACATGCACAAAAACAAGACAGCACAAAACCAAGCAACAAAAGAAAACAAAACAACAACAACAAAAAACCAAGGACCAAACCAAGCCCAACAGAACCCAACACAACAACAACAAAAAAGAAAAGCTTAGCTAATTCAAGGACTGTTTGTTGCCTTTTAGGATTTGACACATTTTCAAGTTGTTTCTTTTTTTCTTTCTTTTTGATTGACGTGTTTCTCTTTTGGCTAGTCATTGTTGGGTTGTTTGTTTGCTTCCTGCTGGAGTTTTGTCGGATTTTCTGTATGCGTTAGGCCGTGTTGACTATGTTCAAGAAAGAGTTTTATCAAGATGTAATTCTATGTATTAAGGAAGCATCCCAGCCCAGTCCAGATCAAGTCCATAGGTCTGATACTAGTTCATAAACCCGACACTTGTCCATACGTCCCTATTCAGACCCACACAAGCTATATGCAATGATAGTGAATGCAGGAAGTTTGCAGGCCAGTGGGTACAAAGGCTTCAATGCATCTCTCGGCCTCTGTCAGGTATCAGAATGGCTTGCAGCAGCAAGGTGAAGGCAGAGAAATAGAGGGCGGTTCCCAGGGCCACGCCCACAGGGAGGTATCATCGGGCTATGATTTCATTGACAGGCTAAACTCCATCCCTACACTTTTGTATATCAAGTTGACCTGAACTTATGTAACTAGCACCCTGTATATGAAATCCAGGATAGGTATATCCATAGAGACAGTAACTGGATAGTGGCATGGCAGGGAAGGATGGAGGAAATGAGGAACTAACAGTGATGAATATAAGAAGAAAATATTCTCAGATTGATTGTGGTGATGAATTGCAGAAATCTTTTTATGATTGAGCAATTAAACTGTCCGATATGTAAAAAAAAGGTGAGGCTATGTGTGTAGATAGGTAAATAGTAAATTTATGTGCATATAACAGTATATGTCGTATATGTATGACCTATATATTATATCTATATAAATACAAAGAAACATGAAGTAGAAATGTTTTAATTGCTATCATTATATGATCTCTTAAAAATCCTTAAATCTTTGTAAGTGTGAATTAACTCTGAAATATAAAATTTAAATTAAAAGATATGTGTGTGTTTATATATATATGAGAAATAAGTCCTTAATTTTACTTAATGTCATTCCCTAGGGTGACTGTGAAGACCATGCTAACCTTCTATGCAGCCTTCTTCTTGGATATGGATTAGAAGCCTTTGTCTGTGTTGGGACGAAGGCTAAGGCAGTACCTCATGCTTGGGTTATGACTAGTGGGACTGATGGTACCATCACTTTTTGGGAGAGTTTAACAGGACACAGGTTAGCTACGTTTAAAGGAATATTAATATCAAGATGTCAGTGATTTCAGTTATAGGCTTTCCATATTGTTGTTTCTTTAAAGTATATACTAGTAATCTAGTTATTAGCCTTTTTAAAAGACTAATTTTCTTTTCATTAAAGCAGCTATATAAATAAATTCTGAGAAACTTCATACCGCTAAAATATTCATTACCAACATGATATTCTGAAAAGTAAATTTATTGATGAGTATTCTTTTTGGTTTTTGTACTCTTATTTCTAAGCTTTAAAGACACTAGGTTCTCTTCTTTTATGTTCTTCCACTTCTGTTAATAATCATTTTGTTTAGTTATGAATAAGGTATATGAAAATTACCTTTTTAAAAAAATTTATTTTGTCAGAATAGAACTTCGAGCTATTGTGGTCTCCATGACTGCTTTTTTATTATGAAAATTACTTTCATTGTTATCTGAGATTAACTTTTGATTAACTGTTCACAAGAGAATGTCTCGTACAGGTAATAGAGAATAATTAAATGGTAGACAGATTAGAAAATCAATTATAAACTCTACCATTAGAAAATAGTTATGAAAAAAAGATAAAATAGTTATGACCTAAATATTAGAATAATTTAGTTTCTCTGTAAATTGCTGGTTTAATTTTTGTGTTCTTATTTTATAAAATTATGATTTATTTTCTTTTAGGTACATCCATAAACCAGTTAATCCTGATGAACCTGCACTTGCTGAACAACCCAAACCTTTGTACCCATATCGGACCATTGGTTGTGTTTTCAATCATCAGATGTTTCTAGGAAATTGTCAGCCTTCTGACTCAGTAGAAGTTTGTGTATTTGATTTGAATGATGAATCCAAATGGAAACCAATGAGTGAAGAAGCAATTAAATCTGTGTGTGCTCCCGGAGCTACAACGTCACTGCCTCCCTTTCCACCACTGTGTGCCTCTATGGTAGATGCTTCAATAACAAGTAATGAAATGGAAATGCAACTGAAACTACTAGTGTCAGAACACAGAAAGGTAATGTATACTGAAATCGTTGTAATTTGGTCAAATTTTTATAAACTTATTTATGTATCTAACCTTTTTTCTCTCTTTGGTGTATATTATAATGCTATATACTATCCTAGCCCAAACAAGGAAAATATGGGAGATTTTTATAAAGTTTATAGAATAGATTCCATCTTTTCCATCAATATTTCCACAAAATTTTTGAAACTCCCTTTTATAGATGCTACCATTACGAGAGTATACTTTTGAGTTAGGCTTGGAGACTCAAATTTCAAAATTTGATTATTTTTCATATTCATTTTAATGGCTTTCTATATTTTTTGTTTACTTATTTTGTTTATGTTATATTAAAATAAAATTAATTGACAAGGTTATAGCAGTTATATTTGGGGACATGTAAAAATTATAACCCTAACTTGAAAAACTATATATTCCTGATCGTTAATATTATTGAGTCTTTTGCTGATTAGCCATTTATATTCCCTTTTTATTAATTTTTTTGGTAACTCGCATTTTGACACACAACGCTAATCAGAAAGAAAAAGACTACTAAATTTAGTGACATTAAGA
>NW_022103921.1:7676409-7705054 GCF_000313985.2 Echinops telfairi
TGCTTCTGAGCTAGATGGCTGCTTGTTTATCTTCAAGCCTTTAAGACCCCAGATGCTATATCTTTTGATAGCCAGGCACCGTCAGTTTTCTTCACCACATTTGTTTATGTGCCCACTTCGTATTCAGCGATTGTGTCAGGAAGTTGAGCATTGTGGAATGCCAGTTTAATAGAATAAAGTGTGTTTGCTTTGAGG
Source organism: Echinops telfairi (assembly GCF_000313985.2). Taxonomy (NCBI): domain Eukaryota; kingdom Metazoa; phylum Chordata; class Mammalia; order Afrosoricida; family Tenrecidae; genus Echinops; species Echinops telfairi. Next base: position 7,676,605 of record NW_022103921.1, read on the forward strand.
GAGTACTTGAGTAGAGGCCCAGTGTCCATCTACTACCTAATACTAAACCTAGAAATATATGCACATAGATACATTACTCCATCATCATATATAAATATATGTACATGCCTGTATTTATACCTCTACAAATACCCTTTGCCTCCTAGTTCTTTCCTTTTACTTTCTTCTTATCCCACTATCATGCTCAGCGTTCATTTGGGTTTCAGTAATTCTTCTCGGTTACATTGCCCTTGATCAAGCCCTACCAGGGCTCCCACAACCTCCTCGCCATTGATTTTGGATCACTTGTTTTTCCCTTGTCCCTGAGTTGGTTAACACCCACTTCCTTTCCCCTACCTCCCCATCTCCCATGCCCACCTGGAACCGCTGGTCCTGTTGTTTTCTTCTCCAGATTGCATATCCCACCTGTCTTATCTAGATAGACCTGCAGAGATAGTAATATGCACAAACACAAGACAGAGCAAAAGAAAGCAATAATAGAAAACAAAACAATAAAAAAACTGACCAAAAAAAGAAAAGCTGTAAATAGTTCAAGGTCTTTTTGTTGACCTTTAGGAATGTTTTCCGTCCACCCTGATGGGGTGCAACACCTTGGCCCCAAAGTCTATTTTTGGTATTCCCTCGGGACTTCCTTGATCTGCTCTCCTTGCTGTTCTGTGGCATGCCCTTAGTGTTTTGCCTTGGTGTTGTGGGGTCAGATTGGGTGCAATTTCTGCGCTGCGTCTCCAGTGTTGTCCCCTGTAGGGCTATGGGTCAGTGAGGAATGTTTTGTCTCGTTGTGGGGCCAGCCCTATTGAGCTTCCTGCATTGGCTGCTCTGATCAGGGATATCGTCCTCAAGTCTTGGTGGGCCATGATGTGCTCTACTTTCTTCTCCCCCTTCATTTGCTCCCATGTGCTCCGATTAGACATGTTGCTCTCCCTGAGCTGTAGCGTCAGTGCTGTCCTCTGAAGTAAATTCTTCCAGGGCCAGTGAGAGCTGTCCACATAGTTTGGATTGGGGTCATATAAGCTGAATTTTTCAGCACATTTTTTATGTAGTTCTTGTGATAAAATTAGGTGCCTTCGCTGATATTCGGATCGGATTATTCTTGAGTATATATGGTATACTACTGAGAGAACTTGTCTGCAGCAGTCCGTTGATCTCAGACATGTTTAAACACATTTTTATTGGAATAAACTGGTGTATGTATGAATTGGAACCATAGTAGCATTACCTTTTTATTTATTCTTAAAGTATCTGTGTGTGTGTGTGTATACATACACATAAGATAGAACACCCTGCCATCTAATTGTTTTCTGCTCATAGCAACCATACAGGAACAAGCAGAACTACTCCTTTGAGTTCTAAGACTGAGCAAATCTTTATGGGAGCAGATAGCCTCATCTCTTCTGTGTGGCAGGTGTGATCAAATCACTGATGGTGCAGTATAAAGTAAGGGGGCTTAGCAAGCCGCACAACACCTACCCACTGTGCCACCTGATGGTGTAGATATCTCTGTGCAAAATTGGATTTAGAAACACTAGAATTTTCCCTTAAGCTTTTTAAAGCCCTTTTGTATATACATATATTTATATGTACATGTGCTCATTGTTAAGTGCCATCTAGTCAGTTTCAGTTCAGCAACCCTTTATACAACAGAACAGAACACTTCCTTGTCCCATGCCACCCTCACAGTTCTTTATGTTCGAGCCAATTGTTGCACCTGGTGTCAGTCCATCAAGTTGAATGTCTTTCTTTTATTGACCGTCTACCAGGCATGATGTCATTTATCAGCTAATAATGTGTCAAAGTGATGTGTCAAAAGTCTTGCCATCCTTCCTTCTAAAGAGTATTCTGGTTCTGGCAGACATGTATATATATCTTATACTCACACCCATACACACACACCCATCCACACACAATGTAAGCATTGGCTTACATCCAGGATAGGTTCTATGAAATAGGATTTTTTACAGTTTCGATTTTGTGCACAAACTATTTTATACAGGTAGGCACTGTAAAATCTGTTAGATCTTTGTATAGTCTGTTAAAACCTTATGGGAGCCCACCAAGCAAAGTCCAAGAGCGGATTGAATCTGAGCAGATACAGAATCAAGAGGGTATGTGTAAGAGAGACAGTCGGTTCCCTAGTGAGTTCATGTTTCTCTGAGGGCCCAGGACTCAAAATGCTCACATCTGCTGCTTGTGCTCAAATAGTAGTTGGGCCCAACAATGACATAAAGGACCTGCATAAGATCGTTTCGGTGAACGTTGTTCTAATTTGTTGCCTCTCTCCATTGCCCTGATTCAGCTTCAAAACCAGCTTCAAAACCAAGACTTTCCACAGAGGCCATATTTAACGTTTGCCGCCTTTGGCTCCTGCTGAGTGTGCGCTGGTGCCACGTTGCCTGGCTACCTTTGACCACCCAGATCCCGCAACTGGTGTGTGGGGATTACTCTCTGTTCAGAATCAAACATGAAAAACAAATTAACAAAAAATAACACTATGCCTCTGAAGCAGCAGTTGATGTCCGCACACTTAGCGGAAACAAGAGAAAGCAACTCATTTATCCACAACAGACATGGTTGTGGACCCAGAAGAGCTCCTAGAGAAGGAGCGGTCCAGGGATCCTCCTGGGATGGACATGGGAGTGATGGTCTCCAATCACTTTAAGTTACTAGAGGAAAAATTACATAGAAATAGGAAACAAATACAAGCCACCAGGCAAGAACTTAGGAATACTCTAAAAGACCATTCTGACCCAAAAAATGAAAAATCAGAAATAATTCAACAACTCAAAATAGAAATACAAAAGGGGAACACCAAAATATTAGAACTGCATAGCATTGTGAAAGCACAAAAGAGCAGGATTGAAACATGGAAAAAGGATATGTGATCTCAGAGATAAATCTCTTTAGAACAAAATACTAGAAAATCGGGTTATAAAAACAACACCCCCCCCAAAAAAAAACCTACAAAATGAAAACCTAAGAATATTATAAGACACTTTTAAAGACAAAAACTTATGCCTATTAATTGCCCTTGAACAGAAAGAATAAATAATAACTATGAAGAAAATAGTTGATGAAATATTAAAGGCAAACTTCCCTCAAAATGTGATAGAACATACAATAAATATTCGGGAAGTCCAGACTACTCCCAACAGAATTGATTCCTAAAGGTAATCATCTTGACATAAAACAATCAAACTTTCCAATATTAAAGAAAAGGAACCAGTTGTTCTGAAAGCAGTGTGGCAAAAAAGAGCAGTCATGTATAAAGGCCAGCTGATTAGAACAAGTCCAGATTTTTCTTCCAAAGCTATTCAGGCAAGAAGGCAATGAAATGATAATTCAAAACTGGGGTGGGCGGGGAACGGGGGACTGCCAGACAAGAATCCTATAGCCAGCAAAATTATCCCTCCAAGATGAGGGAGAAAACATGGCCACCCGAACAAAAATATTAAAAGGAATTTTAGAAAGGAAATCTGTAACAGAGCAACCTAAAAAAAAAATTACTGTGGAGAAAACATCCTATTTTTGCAATACTAAAACAGCTAAATGAACTAAAACAACCATAGACAACATCCTTCTATGAAGATAAAATACGAGCAGAGGAAACAGAGTAGACAATAAATAGACAAGCAGCCGCTTAAGTACTCCCTCAATGCAAGAATACTTTCTTCTGTTAAGTTGGCATTCTATGATGCTCACCTTCCCGACACAACCGCTGAAGACAAAGCGGGTGAATAAGCAAATGTGGTGAAAAAAGCTGATGGTGCCCGGCTATCAAAAGATACAGCGTCTGGGGTCTTAAAAGCTTGAAGGTAATCAAGCAGCCATCAAGCTCAGAAGCAACAAAGCCCACATGGAAGAAGCACACCAGCCTATGCAACCACGAGGTGTCGAAGGGATCAGGTATAAGGCATCATCAGAACAAAAAACCTTACCATAGTGAATGATGGGGGGAGTGCAGAGTGGAGACCCAAAGCCTATTAGTAGGCCACTGGAGATCCCCTTGCAGAGGGGTGTCGGGGAGGAGATGAGCCAGTCAGGGTGCGATGTAGCAACGATGAAAAATACAACTTTCCTCTAGTTCCTAAATGTTTCCTTCCCGCTCACACTATCATGACACAAATTCTACCTTGCAAGTCTGGCTAGACCAGAGGATGTACACTGGTACAGATAGGAACTGGAAACACAGGGAATCCAGGGCGGATGATCCCTACAGGACCAGTGGTGTGAATGGCGATACTGGGAGGGTAGAGGGAGAGTGGGTAGGAAAGAGGGAACCGATTACAAGGAACTATATGTGACCTCCTCCCTGGGGGACGGACAACCGAAAAGTGGGTGAAGGGAGACGTTGGGCAGGGCAAGATATGACAAAATAATAATTTATAAATGATCAAGGGCTCATGAGGGAAGGGGGAGCGGGGAGGGAGGGGAAAAATGAGGACCTAATGCCGGGAGCTTAAGTGGAGAGGAAATGTTTTGAGAATGATGAGGGCAATGAGTGTACAAATGCGCTTTACACAATTGATGGATGTGTGAATTGTGATAAGAGTTGTATGAGCCCCTAATAAAATGATTAAAAAAATAAATAAAATGCTAAAGAAGTAAAAAAAGAAATAAAGAATACAACACAAACAGACTTATGCACACCTATGTCTATTGTAGCAATTTTCATAATAGCAAAGACATGGAAACAACCAAAATCTCGATTATAGAGGAATGGATAAACTACGGTATGGTCATGCTATAGAATATTATGCATTAGTAAAAAACAATGACAACTCTCAAACACTGCAAGACATGGAGAAAACCAGAGAACATTATGCTAGCAAACTTAGTCATACAAAGATAAACAGGGTCCCTTGTGTGGTAGCTCTGTACATGAGTGGTTAAGGTCTCCACTGTTAAGAACTGCAGGGTGTTTGAGGCAGTTGAAGCACAGGCCATAGTAGAAACGGCACTTTCTCCACCACAGATCTTTCTCTCGTCCCTCTATGTGCCAGCTCCTACTTCCCTGGGTCCCATTCCCTCCATGCAGGTGACACATGCACCTATTTGTCTAGCTGCATATCACTTCACCTTCACGTCACCCATTTGGGGCAGTCTAGGGGACCCAAGCCTGGCAGAGGCAGGGCTGGGGTGGTCAGCCCGCTGTGCCTGCCGAAGGCTGCAGAGCGAGTGTTGTGTGCTTGGCCAACATGTTTGGGTCCTGACTGCTGAAGTCGGTCACAGTGGTAGCTATCTAAAAATACTACCAACTGATCTTATCAGGGCCACAATAGATGGCCCCTGTAGAATATCAGCTGAGACTGAAGGAAGAAAGACTATTGCCCTGAGATAATCTTTAAACCTTAAACCTCCCTGAAGTTACCTTTTAACTAAATAATCGGTTGGTTCACAAAACAGTGATTACCTGTATGAGACCAAATAGTCGATAATTTCTTTAAAATCAAGATAAGGATGTTAGAGAGGTAGAGAAAGTAGATTAACGGAAATGGGTCAACCAAAACAAATATTGAGTGTTCATACATTGTGAAGAATATAACCAGTATCACTGACCAGTTTGTGTAGAAATTGTTGAATTGGAACCAAGTTCGCTGTGTAAATGTCCATTGAAAGCTTAGTCACATTCACTGTCATTGAACTGATTCCAACTCATAGTGAGCCTATAGAACAGACAGGGTCAGCTGGCGCAGCGTGTGGGAACCCGTGACATTACGGGAGTGGAAAGCTGCTCTTTCTCCTGTGGATCAGCCTGTGGTTTCACGTTGCTCACTTCATGGTCAGCAGCCTAATGTGTAACTGCTGTGGCACCAGGGCTCCTGCCACAAACTATAACTTTGTTTTCAAGTATAAGATTTAGAACCTTTTTGAAAATTGCTATATCAATGTTTTCTGGACTATTTCTCCAAGTAAAACCTGTTGTCTCTGTTTCCATTTAGTTTTTATTTCTGTGCATTCCTAAAATAATAGTAACTAAGAATTATGAAAGTCTTCATTTTTTCTCTTAGCATACATTAAAATAGCATTTCTATTATAATTGGCTTCTTAAAAAATATGAATTTCACTCCCCTTCTCTTTTGATTGATGCAGGATCTTGGCCTCACTACCGTTTGGGAAGACCAGCTGTCCTATCTTTTATCACCAGCTTTGGCCTCCTATGAATTTGAGCGTACAACAAGCATATCTGCCGGCAATGAAGAATTTCAGGATGCCATAAGAAGGGCTGTCCCTGATGGTCACACATTTAAAGGGTTCCCAATACATTTTGTATATAGAAATGCAAGGCGTGCATTTGCCACATGTCTTCGGTACAGTGTCATTTATGGAATACTAAGTGTTATGTTTTTGGCTTAGAATTCTTACATATCAGTATTTCCAGTAGGTATTCAGGAATGACGTCAGAGGTACATGGGAGCTGTATAAAATAAACGAGGGAGTACCCCTAAAAACTGATGCTCATTTGGTTTTGTTTCTTATGTGAGGGGGATAGTGCATTTGGAATTCATTCCACCAGGTCAGACATTAATCAAGCTTTCTGTTTAGAGCTTCTGAAAAGATTGCGTGCGACAAAAAGGCTTGAATTATGGCAGACAGGGAAATGACTGCCGTCTTTCTTGTCTCATCTTTGAGATCTTCCCAACCTACCTTCAAACTTGCTCAATCTAAACATTTTGTATAGGCCAGCATTTCTGTGAACTTGTAAATACGTAAGTGATTTGAATGTAAATAAGTGATTTGAATGACTACTTGAGTTTGTAAATTTTTGATATTCTAACGTAAAAATTATTTTTATCCCCCCATGACACAAAAGTGTCCTTTTTTGAAGGCACCCTAATGAGGCTTAAGACAAATGGAATACTGAGAGAACGTGTCTGCACCCATCCACTGGTCACAGAGACATGCTTACACTCCTTTTGATAGAGATAAACCTGTGCATGTATGAACTGGAACTTCAGTTTTTTTTACTTCCCTTTAAGGACCCTTCAGAAAGTTCATGAGAAATTTTTATTGTCTTTTAATTCATTTTTTCCACAAACTTCTTAGGCCTCCTGGTACTTACCATAAATTTCCCAGTGATTATGTTGTAATCTCAATCGAGAGTCTTAAAGTCTATTTCAAATACTGATTTATTAGTGTTTCAGATGAAAGGCCTGACGCGTTACATCTGAATACTCAGGCATTGACCACTTAGGGGCCCAGTTGTCCCCAACACATTTTTGGTGCCCTTGAGTTGACTCCACAACAAAGGGCATGGATATTTTTGGTTTTAATTTGGAATATGAAAATAAATACTGTGTTCACTTTTTTTTAAATCATTTTATTGGGGTTCATACAACTCATCACAATCTATACATCCATCTCATTGTGTGAAGCACATTTGTACACTTGTTGCCATCACCATTTTGAAAACATTTTCTACTTGAGTCCTTGGTATCAGCTTCTCATTTTTTCCACTCCCTCATGAACCCTTGATAATTTATTATTTTGTCATGTCTTATACTGACTGATGTCTCCCTTTACCCACTTTTCTGTTGTCCATCCCCGAGAAGGGGTTATATATAGATCATTGTGATTGGTTCTTCCTTTCCCCTTCCCCTCCTATTATATCTACTCTCATTATTGGCCCTGAGGGGTTCATCTGTCCTGGATTCCCTGTGTTTCCAGCTCTTATCTGTACCCATGTACATGCTCTAGTCTAGCCAGATTTGTAAGGTAGAATTGGGATAAAAGGGGAGAAGAAGCATTAAAGAACTAGAGGAAAGCTGTATGTTTCATAGGTGTTATATTGCACCCTGACTGGCTCATCTCCCTGAGACTTTTGTAAGGGGATGTCAAGTTGCCTACAGCTGGGCTTTGGGTCTCCACTTCGTACTCCCACCTCATTCACAATAAGATTTTTTGTTCTGGGTCTTCTTTGCCTGATACCTGATCCTATAGACACCTCATGATCACCCAGGCTGGTGTGCTTCTTCCATGTGGGCTTTGTTGCTTCTGAGGTAGATGGCCGCTTGTTTATCTTTAAGACCCCAGACACTATATCTTTTGATAGCTGGTCACCATCAGCTTTCTTCACCACATTTGCTTATGCACCCACTTTGTCGTCAGCAATCGCGCTGAGAAAGGTGAGCATCATGGAATGCCTGGTTAATAGACCAAAGTGTTCTTGCATTGAGGGAGTACTTGAGTGGAGGCCCAGTGTCCATCTGCTACCTTAGTACTAAACCTACAACTATATGTCCATAGATCTATTTCCCCATCGTCATATATAAATATATTTACATATGTACATGCCTGTATTTAGACCTCTATAAATGCTCTTTGCCTCCTATTTCTTTCCTGATTTCTGTTTACTTTGTTTTCACTTCTTAATTGAGTATATTTTATTCCTCATACAGATCTCCTTTCTGTGAAGAAATAATTTGTTGCCGTGGAGACCAGGTGCGACTGGCAGTTCGTGTCCGAGTGTTTACATACCCTGAATCTGCTTGTGCTGTTTGGATCATGTTTGCTTGTAAATATCGCTCAGTATTATAGGAGTAACATTTCACTAATTATACCTGCGTTTTACTGGGATTTTACACATTGTAAATTACTATGTGTAATTACTAAGTATTTGAATGGTCTTTATTTTAAAGTTATAATCTGGCTGGATATTATATTACAGTTTTGCATATAATAATAATGTTTGCAACTATAATGATGTGTGAAGGATTAAAAGCTTGTGTAAACTTTATAAATTAAAGGTATATTATATTTTAATAACTACTCTTGTGTATAAATATTTAATAGTTTAAAAAATAAAATTTAGTCATTTTTCTTTATGTTGGTAAATAACCAGATACTTGTCCCATAGTAAACTCTGTCTGATAATTTTCATAGATTAATGAGATTATTTTATACAGACCTAGAGAAATTAACCTTAGAATAGATTTATTACATAGATGAAAAATCATTCTGATGAGTTGTCACATTTGTTGTTTACTCTTAGCTTAAGTTATATTTGTGACTTTTTAGACTTATAGGAAGACCTTAAAATAAGACTAGGAAAAAGTAAAGCAGAAAAACATCAATATTAATAGTTAGAGATTTCACATGTACAATTACAAATATTTATTGCACCCCTCTGTTATGACACAGGCGTGTTTCTGTAATTCATATGGGGTATCATGGATTGTCTATGGTCACAGGATTTATTACTAAACTATTTGGTGAGTTTTAGCTTTTGAAATCACTTTTCTGTCTCTTCCATTGTGGTGTTAAAAATATCAGCATGTGTGTGACCAAGTTAGAGAATTCCTGTATGCGAATAAGCAGGTGGAACTTCTATTTGTTTTTAAATTAGAAAATTTAAAGATAGTTCTGAAAATGAGCAAAAGCAAGCACTAAAAAGACTACAGTAATTTGACTTTTTATAAGCAACCATATGGTATAAGTGATAGGTTTGACTATCCGTTTAGGTATTTTGTTTGTGGTTTTTAATTTTGTTGCTTCATCCATCTGTCTTCTTAGATCAGTTATCCTTTTCATCACTAATTTACCATTACAAACAAAATGATTTAATGTTTAAAAAATTAAGATCTAAGGGCACCTCACATTTATTTTTTGTTTTATGATAAATATGATTTAGTTTATTTTACAACTTTAAAAACTTTACTTGCTCGTTGACCATTTCTTCGTGGAAAATGATAATCAGAACTCGAGAGACTGAAATGATAGGGATGATTAAAAAAATAAGAATACTTTTATTGTATTGCCAAAATTAGACGTAAGCTCCCAACAGTGAGAAAATTGCTTACAATGTGCCACTTAAGGCAAATTATTAAGGTCCGTTGTCAAAAAGTATGAGGAAAATAAATTTAAAGTGAAAATTTTATTTCTTAACAGAAACTTAAAATTCAAGATACTTTTATAGGTGATGATACCAATTGTTCAGACCTTCCTTAAAGAACTGGGCAGCATCCTGGGAATTTAATCATGTCAATTGTATTTTTTTTTTTTAATTATTAACTGAAGAAAAAGTGCCCTATAAATATAGATATTTTAAGATTAAGGAAGAAGATATCAAAAAGAGTCAAATTAGTGGATGCCTACTGATTTCCCATTGAAGCTCTTATACTTGTTTGATACAGGAATGAGCAAGAATATTGTCTGATGAAACTTTTTTTTTTTTTAATTTGTTTTTTGCTAAAGCTTTGGCTAACTTTTTCAAAACTCTATCATGAAAAAATAGATACTGCCATTCTTTGGCCCTCTAGAAAAAGTTGTCAAGCAGACTAACTTGAGAATCCCCCAAAACTATTTCTGTTACAGTTGTTCTTGACACATCTACTGTTACTTTATGTCAGTGGTTCTCAACCTTCGTAATGTCGCAACCCTTTAATACAGTTCCTTATGTTGTGGTGACGCCCCCCCGCCCCCAGTCATAAAATTATTTTCATTGCTACTTCATAACTGTAATTTAGCTACTCTTATGAATCAGGCAACTCTTGTGAAAGGGTTGTTCCACCCCCCAAAGGAGTCGCAACCCACAGTTGAGAACAAGTGCTTTAAGTGAGCCGCTTGCTTTAGCTGTGCTTTGTATTCTCAGATCTTGTTAGTAATTCCTTGTTCCACCTTCTGTGAAAAATTAATTCTTCTAACAAACGCTTCAGAATCTTGATCCCATTTGTCTAAAATTTCCATTGAAAACTTTGCTCTTTTTTGTAGCTGATTTGGGTGCACCAATTTTGGGACCCACTGAGCAGAAAGTTTGCTAATCTTTAATTTTTCAGTCAGAATTGTATAAGGTGAAATGATGGAAATGCCTATAGTGTTATTGTCTGCTGTTCATCGGTGGCCGTCTTCCATTAAGGAGTAAACAAGAATTGCCATTATGTGCTTCATTTCCAACATTGTATTATCCCTTAGAATGAGTTATCCATATTTTGTTTGTTTGTTTAGAGCATTTTATTGGGGCTTTTACAACTCTTGTTATAATCCATCCATCAATTGTTTCCGACATATTCATACATATATTCCATTGTTCTTTTCTAGACATTTACTTTCCTTTGAGCTCTTGGGATCAGCTTCTCTCCCCCGCTTCCCACCCCCAAGCCCTCGTGGCCCCTCGAAAGATTATAGATTGTTAATTATTTTCAAATCTCACACCACACCGACCACTGGCTCCCTTCCCCGCTGGTTTCTGTTGTTCTTCCCCATGGATGGGGGTGTGTGGTTATATGCCATTCATTGCCATCAATACCCCCCTCTGTCCCCACCTCTCCCTCCCTTCCCCCTACCCTCTTGGTATCTTTATTCTCATTCCTGTTCCTGGGTTCCATGTGTTGTGAGTTTTATCTCTTGCCTAAACCTATGTACATGCTCCCGTCTAGTTTAGATTGGGAGGTGGCCCTGAGGTCATGATAGCTGGCCTTAGAGGTATATTGCGTGATCCATTAGTGCTCTACTGTACCCTGAGGACTCATCCCCTCTGCAACCCCTCTGTGGGGGGATGTTCCATTGTCCACAGATGGGCTTTGGGTCTCTGCTCCAACCCCACTCCATTCTCACCAATGCTTTTTTGTTTGTTTGTTTACTATTTGTTGTGAATCTTCAGATACCCGTTGCCCGGTCTCGATGACACCTCACGATCACACGGGCTGGTGTGCTTCTTACATGTGGACTTGTTGCTTCACTGTTGGATGGCCGCTTGTTTAACTTCAAGCCTTTAAGACCCCAGGCACTAAATCTTTTAATAGCTGGGCACCATCTTCTGTCTTCACCACATCTGCTTATGCACCCATTTTTTCTTCAGCGATCATGTAGGGGGTGGGGTGAGTATCACAGAATCCCAATTTGTTAGAACAAAGTGTTCTTGTTTGAGGGAAGGTATGAGCCGAGGCCCAAGGCCCATCTGCAGCCTCAGTGTATTGCCTTATAAATATATGTACATAGGCCAATACCTCTACCTTCCAGGGCCATTGGCCCCATTGCCTTCTCCCCAAGCTTCCCTCCCTTGTCCAACCCATTTAATTAGGCAAACCAACAATGTCCTAGTCCGAACAATATGAAAACATGGTTGAAAGAAGAGAAGGAGAGAGAAAAAGACGAGGGGGTAAAAAGAAAGAAAGGAAGAAAAAACCCTTCATAGGTTGAGGTCTGTTTGCTGGTCCTGAGGGAGATCGGGGGCTGCCCCTTCTAGCCCAAAATCCATTCTTGGCCTCCTTAGGGACTCTGTCTCGGCTTTACTCCAGTAGAGAGTCATATTGATCCTCTCCCTGGGGGAATCTTCCGTTAATAATGTCCTTGATTAACCCCTGGTACTAATTTTTAAAGCACTGTTGAGAGAGGGATATTAGGCCACTGTAGGCCAACTTCATATTTATTACCATACTCGAATTAATCACTTGTGTAGAATCAATCTTTTGGTTGCTGGGTACTGTTTACACGAACAATGGAAGTTGGCTGTCAGGGGGAAATTTACAATTATATTCACTGAGAATGTCAGTCACATTTGTTGGGATAATATATGTTTTAAATACAGCATTATAGGGTATTGATGTAGCAAGACCATGATTGCTTTCAGACAGTCCAACGCTCTTGGTATAGCTGCTTTCTGTTTCCTCAGACACCATGATTTTCAGTCTTAAGTTCTCAGGTTACAAGTGTGTCTGAGGTAGAGTCCCGTTCACCCAGAGGAGTTGTCGCATTGGGTCTGACTGATACAGCCTCTGAAGCATGTTGTATGCCTGAAGACCATACAATGGGCCAGTGTGACCCATTCGGTTCATACCATCAGGGATACTCCCCCCATAGAGCCCCCAGAGCATTTTCAGTCATTCTTACCCCCACCTGGAAGTTGGTCCTCCCACTTTTCCTACCAACAACCATGCGTTTGTGCTCCCTCATGTGTCTGCCCCCTTTTCCCTCTTCTACCTTGACTTTCTCATCAGTATTCCTCATCCCTCTGATAGGGAGGTCTACTTGTACAGGGACCTCGCCATAACTTTACACAGCAACCGCTCAGTAGACCACCTCCCTTCTTCTTCCCTTACCAATTTGATCTCAGATGATGTGAGGAGCCCTCTGTTAAAGTAACCTTCAAGATACATACCTCGATATGAAGGTCTATGGTTCATCGACACCGTTCAGGAGCTACCAGGCTTTCTGGCCAGCAGAGTGGATGCCCTGCAAGCCTGAGCTTGTGCCCATCTTGTTGCTTGGTCTTATATCAGAGAACTCACACAGTATGTGTCCTTACGTGATCAACTAACTTCACTCAGCATATTTTCCAGATCCCTCCATGTCCTGAGAGGTTTTATCACTTTTGTAGGATGTGTAGTTTTCCATTGTCTGTATATACCAGAATTTTTTTTAATCCAATCTTCCTACTGATGGGAATTTAGGCTGCTTCCAACTTCTTGCTATTGTGAACTGTGCTGTAATGAACATGGGGGAGCATACATCTGTTCATGATCTGCTTCTTATTTCTTTGGGGTATATGCCACTAATGGTATTGCTGGATCATATGGTATTTCTACTGCCATCTGCGTTCGGAATCACCGTATTGCTGTTCAGAGTAGCTGTGTGTATTTACAAGCCATCCATCTCACTACAATCTCACCACACCCTCGCCAGCATTTGTTCTCAGGTTTTAAAAACTGGACCGCAGTTATAGGTGTTAGATGGTATCTCATGGTTGTTTTGACATGTTTTTCCTCAATGGCTACTGAAAGAGCATTTTCTCATGTGTTCACTAGCTCAGGTGTCAGCCTTTGTGAATTACCTGCTCAGGTCCTTTGCTCACCCTAGAGAGTTATTAGTTTTCTTGTTGTAGGCTTGTAGTATACTGTGAATTTTAATAGTTAGTCCTTTGTCTTTTATGTCATTGCTAAATATCCTTTCCTAATGTGTGGGTTCTTTTTTCACTTTTTTTAATGAAATCTTCCGAGGTACACAAATGTTTTATTTTTAATAGGTCCTATTCATCCATTTTATCTTCCTCGGAGTGTGCTTCCTTTGTTATATATGGTAGCCCGTGTATTTCCCTATACTCGGGAACTTAGATTTGTCCCAATTTTCTCATTGATGATTCTGATAACTGTGGGTTTTACATTTAGGTCTTTGATCCACCTTGAGTGTATTTTTGTGCTTGGGGTGAGGTAGGGGTTGTTTCATTCTTCTGAAGGTAAATATTCCAGTTTTCCCAGCACTATTTATTGAAAAGGGCATCTGCTTCCCATTTAATGCTTAGTGGGCCTTGTCAAAAATCAGTTGTCTGTATGTGAATGCTTTTATTCCTGGTTTTTCTGTGCTGATCCATTGGTCTGTGTATCTGTCATTATACCAATACCAGGCTTTTTGGGAACTGTGACTGTATAGTGGTTTTGAGGTCAGGTAGTGCAAGACCACCTTTGTGAAGAGTTCTTTGCCTATCCATGGTTTCTTCCCTCCATATGAGGTTAGTAATTTTTCCATTTCTTTAAAGAATGGTTCTAGAATTTGGATCGAGATTGCATTGGATGTGTAGATCGCTTTAGTTAGTAGTGACATTTTCACAACATTGAGTCTTCGGATCCATGAACACGGGATATTCTTCTATTTGTGTAGGCCCATTTTGGTTTCTTGTAATAGTGTTCTGTACTTTTCTTTGTACAGGTCTCTCATTTTCTTGTTCAGGTTTATTCCTAGGTCTCCCATCTCTTGTGCGGCTAGCTATTCTTTACTTGATGTCTTTTTCGGTGTTCTCATCACTAGTTTGTAGGAGTCCAGTTGATTTCCACTTGTTAATTTTGTATCCTGCTGCTCTGTTCAACTCCTCAGTTGTTTTCAACAGTCTTACTGGGGACATCTTAGAATTCTCTCTATATAAACCATATTGTCTGCAAATAGTGAAAGGTTCACTTTAATGCTCAATTGTACTAACTTGATTTCTTACTGTTGTCTTATGATTCTGGATAGCACTTCCAGCACAATGCTGAATAAGAGTGGAAATAAGGGACATCCTTGTTGGATTCCCTTATTCAGTGGAAATGTTTTCAGCTTTTCTCCATTGAGTGTAATATTGGCTACTGTTTTTTCATATATGGCCTTACTTCTGTTGAGTATTTATCCTTTTATTCCTGTCATCTTAGAGCTTCATTAGGGATGGGTTTGAATATTGTCATATGCTTTTTCTGTATTAATATGATCGTATGATTTTTATCTTTTTTCTTGTTAATGTGATGGATTATGTTAATTGTTTTTCAAATGTTGAAGCATCCTTGGCATAAATCCCACATGGTCATGGTATATTATTTTTTTGATATGTTGTTGGATTCTATAGGCCAAGATTTTGTTGGAAGCGTTTGCATCTATGTTCATGAATGATATTGGTCTGTAGTTTTCTATCTTTGTGGGCTCTTTTTTTTTTTTATTAGTTTTATTCACATTTCATTCCCATGTCGTACAGTTCAATAATTGAATCATATCAAAAAGAATTGTACAATTGTCACCATATTCAGTTCTAGAACATTTTCTTCTTTGTTGTAGTCATTGTTATTCATGTAGTTTTTTTCTAATTGTAAAAATACACACATCAGAACATTCTCTAATTTCACGACTTCTTGTATAATCCAGTGCCATTTATTATACTTTTTATCTTGTACAGCCATTATTTATATCCTTTCCCAAATTATTCTATCACCATTGATATAAGCTGG
Organism: Echinops telfairi; assembly: GCF_000313985.2. Taxonomy (NCBI): domain Eukaryota; kingdom Metazoa; phylum Chordata; class Mammalia; order Afrosoricida; family Tenrecidae; genus Echinops; species Echinops telfairi. The sequence continues at coordinate 7,692,282 of NW_022103921.1, forward strand.
TATAATTCACATCATACACTTCCATGGTTAAATTGCTTTTGAAGTGAGTTGTATATACATAATCGCAATCAGTTCTAGTACTCCTCCCCCACTCCCTCATTTGTTGTTTGCTCCCCAAGTCATCTCCTCCCCATCCCAAGTAAACCATTGCATCAGTTACTAGCTCTATGCATCTGCTCCTTCTGTGCTTCACAAACTGTGAAACCCAACGGGAACAATAAAAACAATAAAATAATATAAAGATAAAAATACAAATAACGAGTGAGAAAGAAAAGACTGCCATAAATATTTAAATAGCCAGGGAAGAAATTTTGTCATGGAAAAATCAATACTTGTGTCTAGAACAATTCAAGTTGGGTCAAGAGGGATGTCAACTGACTCAAGTATCATGTTCGACTGAGCATAACCGAGTTTACAATGTTCTCTGCTGAGGTAGTTAGTTTATTGTGCCAGCCTGGCTGATAAACACATGTGGGGTTAATTGAAGGGCGGAGGGATAAATGGTTCAGTGAGTCTCGTCTTTCTAGTTCTCGGTCTCTTGCTTTGTGATGGTCGGACCAGGGTGCAGCTTCCTCAGTGGTTCCCTGCTTCAGCTTGCAAGGCTGACTTCCTGCAAGATATCCCCAAGGAGAAGCCGCATGGACCTACCCTGATGCAGCCCTGGGAGCTGGAGCAGCCCTGTGGAGACCCCTGCCAGCGCTGAGATGCTTACACATTCATTGGCGCGGCTTTCTTCCTGCAGTCGGCATCATTGCGTCTGTTTTGTGAGATGGAGGAAGACTTTGTGGATTGGTGTTGGACATATGGGCTAATGGGTTAATGTTGGACTTGTGGGCTTGGGCAACACTGCGTCGGGATGTTTTCTTGATGCACACCTAACCTTTATATAAACTCTCTTATCATGAGTTTCTGTGAATTTGTTTATCTAAAGTACCCAGACTAGCACATCTGCCTGATAGTAAAGTTGTTCAAGTCCCTTGCCTGTGATTAGAGGGGGTCTGCCAGTGGCTTACTCTGAGTAGATACTCTGCGGATGAGTTTTGGGCTCACACTGTCCTCCATGGCCTTCTGTAAATTGAGCATTTACAATTTAAGTTCTGATACTTTCCCTTTGTCATATTTGGGTTTTGTTATTGTTATCTTTGGATCTCACAGCTGGTGTGCTTCTTCTATGTGGACTTAGTTAACCTTCACTTAGATGGTTGTTTGAATTCAAGCCTTTAAGACACCCCCCCCCCCATATACTTACCTGTCTTCTTCCCCCATTTTGCCATTTCACTACCATGTTTCCCAGTTCCCAACTCCCCTACATCACTAGGATTTCAAACACCACTAATAACAGCACCAAGATGCCTTGGAAATAGCAGTCAACTGACGTACACCAAAAAAACAAAAAAGAAGTGACAATCACAAATCTACTCTGAAAAAGAGGCCTGGAACTACCAGAAACAGAGCTCAGAAGACTGATACTGAGGTCCCTTCAAGAGATATGGGGGACATTCATGAGATAAATGGAAGAAACTGAAAAACTAAAATCCTTAAACAGAAATCCCAGGACACAAACAATGAGATAACAGTATTAGGCAACATAGTAAGAGATATGTGGAATATAATGAAACAAAAGGAAACTTGAGTCAGTGAGGAGAAGCATAACAACAAATTAAGGAATCAGAAGAAAGCTTGATAATGATGCGGGACACTCATGAAAAACAACCTAAAAGAAGGAACCAAAAAAAATATCGACATAGAAAAGAGTATGCAAAATCATGGACGAAATTTTCCCAAACATCACAAAGGAGAAGATAACTATTCAAGAAGCTGAGGGAACCATATGTAGGATAGACCCCAAAGGAAAAACATCACAAAATATAAACTCTCAAATTTCAAGGAAAATGAGTCGTGAGGGCAGCTAGAGACCGTAGGCATTTGGTACTGTGACAGCAGTAGAGACAATAGGCATTTGGCCCACTCTTGATGCATCTTACTTGTCCCTTCCAGCCCTGTGCTAGCCCAATCTCATATATACCACTTCCATTTAATGATAAAGTGCTGCTGTGCACATCCAGCTTTATAGCTTTCTGGGTCAAATAACACCCCATTTATGATGGGCAGCTCAGGATGTATGGTGACTCATTTTGTGGCCCATTTGAGGTGTTCATTCTGCACTAAGGCCCAATAACTGGCCAAAGGCCATTTTTCAGAAACAAGAGTAGTTGTCTGCAGAAGATTGCAGAGTTTTTCTTCAAAATCCCCAAAGTTTGCACTGTGATTCACAAGACACTTCAACCATTATTGAATCAACTGGATCATAGGGCCCAAATAGCAAAGTGGCTTGCACAGAAGCCTGAACCTGTTACAGAGCCTTCTTTTGTTCTGGGCCCCTCTCAAATTGGGGCAGCTTTTCAAGTCACTTGATAAATAGGCAGAGTAGCACACCCAAGTGCTGCTTCCAAAATTCAAGGAGACCCACCATCTGTTGTGCCTCTTTTTAGTGGTGTGAGGGGCTAGATGTAATAATACCCTTCACTTTAGTAAGAATAAGGAGCCCTTGTTGCATAGTGGCTTCATATTGATCTACAAACCACAAGGCCAGTACTTCAAAACCACCAGACACTGGTAGAAACGGCTTCCTACTCCCATAAAGAGTTGTCATCTCAGAAACTCACAGAAGCAGTTCTGCCTTGTCCTACAGGATGAGTTGGAGTCAACTCGATAGTAGTTCGTTTGGTTTGGGGGTTTTTAGGAATAATATCTCTGTACACCACTGTTTATACCCACACCACTAACACCTAGAAATTTCAGTGAGGTAGAAGGTGAGTTGTCTCAATTAGCATTCTCTATTTCTAGGTTCTAATATCCATTGCAGTGGCTACCCAGAACTCACAGAAAATATTAATGATTAAAAAGTTTATTAAGGAAGTTGACAATGTAATAATGCAAGTGAGAAATGCTCAGGATACAGTTGTTTATCAGGACATGCTATAATAAAGTTTCTTCAAGTCTGCTAATAAATGCTCAAAGGGGCATAGCGCTCCACTGCAAGCCTCAACTCGAAGGTTTTCAGCTCAATCTCTGTGGGTCAATAAACCCAGCCCCCTGAATTAAGTACCCAGAGGTACCCCAACTTCAATGAGTCTCAGTCCGAAGGCACTCAGCTATACTTATGTGGGTCACCTAGCCCTGCTTCCTCAATTAAGTGCCCAGATGCAGCTCTACAAGCCAGCCTCTACCACAAAAGGACAAAGTTTTACCTGCTCTGTGAGCTGGGAAGTCCACTAATCTGTTCCATGCTCTGGCTCCTGGTTTTGCTGCTGCTGCTGTTCCTCTGATGTCACAAATGTCTTCTGGATCCAGGGAGTTCAAAGTGCAGCGATCTTGGGTCCAGAATTCATGCTCTACTCCTGGCTCTTGGTGGTAATGAGGTCCCTCTTCCTGCTTTTCAGAGGATTCCTTTTGTACACAACAGGATAGCATTCCAGGGAATCCTGTTCACAATTACTCACGGGAATGTCTAATATCTTCCCCCACCTTCTTACCAGACCCATGCATGAAAAGGTCATTTGGTGGGAATTAGATACTTTGGTGAGAAGAGCCACGTTAGAAACAACAAGCCCACGTGGAAGAAGCACACCAGTCTACGTGATTTTTGAGGTGTTGACGGATCATGTAACAGACATCAGAATACCCCAAACAAACAAACAAAATCATAGTTGAGAACGAGGGGGGTTGGAGCAGAGACCCAAAACCCATCTGTAGACAATAGGACACCGCCTCACAGAAGGGTCACAAGGAAGGGATGAGTCAACCAGGGCGCAGTATAGCACTGATGAAACACACAATATTCCTCTGATTCTTTGAGGCTTCCCCACTCCCCACTATCATGACCCCAGTCTTGCCTTTCAGTTGTGGCTAGATGCAAGCATGTACACTGGCACCAATAAGAGCTCACAACACACGGAATTCAGGACAGATAAACCCCTCCGGAACAGAAATGGGAGTAGCAATACCAGGAGGGTAGAGGGAAGGATGGGTTGGGGGAGGGGAAGGGAGGAAGGGTGAACCCATCGCAAGGATCAATGCATAACTGCCCCCCCCCCCACCCGAAGGGGACAAACAACAGAAACATGGGTGGAGACAGCAGTCAGTGTAAGCTATGAAAACAATTTATCAAGGGTTCATGAGGGTGGGGGAAGGAGGGGAAAAAGCTGATACCAAAGGCTCAAATAGAAAATAAATGTTTAGCAAATGATGATGGCAACATATTTACAAATATGTTTGATAAAAGAATTGATGTATGGATTGTTATAAAAACTGTAAGAGCCCCCAATAAAATGATCTTTAAAAATTAATTACTTCCTGACCAAGCAAAAGGGGCCTGAATTTCGGTAGGGTTCATCTCCTACCCTCTTGCACACAGATGTTTCACCAATATAAAGTCATAGATATTTCTTCCTTACTGGGTCCAGTCAGCATAATGTCATCAATATAATGGCCCAGGGTGACATTTTGTGGAAGTGGAAGGTGATCCAAGTCCCTTCAGACTAAATCATGGCATAAGGCTAAACATCTCTCCAGGAAGTGGTATTGTTTTGGGTTTACTAGTTTCCTAGCCAAGGCCATTCTAATGACTTCCACTTGGCTTTTCAATAAGGGCGTTCTGACCGTTGCTGAAAGAGCCCTGCTGGTTAGAAGTTGTGCTGCTAACCACAATGTCAGCAATTTGAAACCACCAACCCCACTTTGAGAGAAAGACGGATTTTGCTCTCCGATATTTACAGTCGCAGGAAATCAAAGGGGTAGTTCTGTGGGCCACTATGAGTCAGCATTGACTTAATGGGAGCGAGTATGAATTTGGTTTGGCCAGTTGCTGAGTAAGCCTATTCCAATGATGCATACTGGAACTGGGAAAATTACAACAAGATGTGAAATGCACCTGAACTACAACTTCAATACTACCTTGACATCCACATGCTCCCACTCTGACCCGATGGGCTTTCAACATGTTTCGAGTCTCCTGGAATTCAGTCATTGTCCAGTAATCCCCGAAAAATCAGAGGACGTTCCTTTTCACCAGTGAAAATGGATGCAAATCCCTTTGAGGAAGACTGGGAGAAAGATAAACATGAACCTTTGGTGGTAAAGTGGGGTCCTTAAAGTAACTCAGCATTCCCCTTCATTGTGGCTTGTGTACCTGTACACTGAGAATTGATTGAGGAATTGTGACTCTAATCTGGCAATTCAAGTTCAATGACTCCTCACATTATCTAGAATTATTCTGCTTGTATACCAAAACCAAAAACAACTCACTGCCCTCACGTAAATGCTGACTCATAGCTGTACTGTAACTGCTTACAGGGCTCGAAAGCCCAACATCCAGTCTTTCTGTCCCAGAGCTGCTGCTGGTTTTGAATTGCCAACCATGCAAATCGAATCCCAACGAATAACCACTACACCACCAGGTATGGATAAAGTAAAACTTGAGTAGGTTTCCCATTTATTTCATTCTGATGGACACACTGCCCAAGTGGTTAACATTATAGTCCATATGTGGCAGGCTTTTCTGATTATGACTGATGCCCAATACAGGAACCCTTCCCACCTTATCTTTGTCAATTACGTGCTGCCACTTGGTCTCTACTCCTATGGGGCTCAATCAGCTCCATTGCAGGCAAGTGTCTTCATTTACTTAGGGCAGTTCCCACTACAAGCCTTTCTGATAAAACATAGCAATCCCAGGAGTCTTCAAAGATGCTGGGGCTGCCTTCACAAATGTGTTTCTTACGGTCTTGGTAAAAGCTGGGCACTGGCACTCCATCTGCAGGTCTCTGGGTTTATCCTGATAAATCTACTCTTAACATCCCAATTTTCCTAAGCCTTTGGACATCTTGTTCTATAGTATACTAAGGTAGGTTTGTTAGTTCAATTTGACTTAGTATATGCTTCAGCAAACGAACCTCTCCAACTGAAAAATGAATGAAAAAAATCTGTTTAGTGGGCCTTTATCAATAAACTCAAGATTGATCCAACCTTATGTTCCTTCCACCATCATCCTACACCGTTAATAGCCATTTCCACATATTCTCTAGGTTTTTATCTGTAATAGTAGAAATCTCTAGCAGTTCTTTATGAGTAAAGTGCATCTCTTCCAGGGTCACCATCTGGATTTCACCTTCGAGGGCTGTATGTGACTTAAGCTTAGGCATAGTCTAGAGGCAATACTGTGTGGGGAAGGTGCTTCTTGGGAACTTGCAGTAATATCTTGTAAGGCATATGCCTCATACAATGCTCCAGGTACAGCCCCAGGTGTCCTATCAATACGCAAAGTTGAGCTAATCTCAAGTGAGCAGGGTGGGGGTGAAAAATGGTTTTACTGAGAGTTGATTACTCTCTTCAGATGGGAAGGGTGATGCGGGTGAGTAGAATGGTTCAATGGAAACTTGGGGCTCAATGTCCCCATCTTCCAGATTATTAACTCATATATTCCCATCACGTTTCAGGGCCCCATTTATTTCCAATCAATATCTTCACTTGAATACCAGACACCTTTCTCATTTGAAAGTTACGCCGACATTGTAATTCAGCCCCTGGTAAGAATGGGTTTGGTTTCCAGCAATATCAGTTCTGTTACTAGATGAGACAAGGCTTTCTCTCATGGCACATACTTGAGGTCCTTGCTGCATTTGACCTGGGTTTCTGAAGTCTGCATTTCTTTTCTTTACCAGTTGGTCTAATGTTTTCCCAATATTTCTTATTCTAATAAAATTGTAGAAAGATATCCCAGAACCTCATCACATCTCACCACCACTTCATCTCTCAGTGGTGCTATTTTGGGTATTAGCCACCTCAGCACCCTCTTTATTAATAGTGACAGATTTATCTATACTAACAGACTGAGTCTGAGTTCTCAGTCCCTTTAGGGTTAATCACACGAACCAATTTAGAAAATTCATCTTTATGTTTTGTTTCTCTAAACATAGACCTGTTCTTGGTATCAAATCTGTTAGACTGCGAAACCAGTGGTGCTTGTATGTAAATATAAAGACAATTATTGCCAGAAATGGCTCATGCTATTGTAAAAGAGGGCAAGCACAGTCCATTTCAAGTCTGTGTCAAAAGTAAGCTGAACAGACAGACCTGGAACTATTTATCAGCCCCCCTGCCCCCCCCCAACATATCTATAGAAGATAAGCAGGACAAACAATCCCCAGGAGAAAATAACGGGACCAATAGTTTGGGAGGGGGGCATGGGACATGAGGGGGCAGGGAAGGGAAACGAGAAGCCAACAAACTCGGGTAAGGGAACAACAAAAGATCTAAAACTGATGGGGAGGAGGGTGTAGGATGTCTGGTGGGGGTTGATCAAGTGCAATATATCTGAGAGAAATTACTGAGAGCCCAATGGAGGGTAAGCATGATAGTGGGACAGGAGGAAGGTGAAAGGAAATGGAGGAAAGGACTAGGAGGCAAAAGCTATTATAGAGCTATAGGTATAGGCATGTATATATGTAAATTATAAGTTTATAATGATATAAGTTCACAATGATAGGATATTTTTGTTCTTTGATGCCTGATACCTGATCCCTTCAACACCCCGTGATCACACAGGCTGGTGTGCCACTTCCATGTGGCCTTTGTTGCTTCTCAGCTAGATGGCCACTTGTTTACCTTCAAGCCTTTAAGACCCCAGATGCTATATCTTTTGATAGCCGAGCACCATCAGCTTTCTTCACCACATTTGCTTATGCACCCTTTTGTCTTCAGTGATCATGTCAGGAAGGTGAGCATCATGGAATGCCATCCTGCATTGAGGGAGCACCTGAGTGGAGGCCCAATGTCCAGCTGCTATCTTAATACTAAACCTATAAATATATGTACATAGATCCATTTCCCCATCATCATACATAAATATATTTACATATGTACATGCCTGTATTCAGATCTCTACAAATGCCCCCCTGCCTCCTAGTTCTTTCCTCTATTTCCTTTTACTTTCCTCTTGTTCCACCATCATGCTCAACCTTCATTTGGGTTTCAGTAATTCCTCTGTTACACTGCCCTTGATCAAGCCCCACCAGGCCTCTTATACCCTCCTCACCACTGATTTTCGATCACCTGTTCCCTTGTCCCTGGGTTTGTTAACATCACTTCCTTTCCCCCACCTCCCCCTCTCCCATTTCCCCCTGGAACCTTTGGTCCCATTGTTTTCTCCTCCAGATTGTTTATCCAGCCTATCCTATCTAGATAGACCTACAGAGATAATATTATACACAAAACCAAGACAGAGCAAAACAAAGCAACAAAAGAAAACAAAACAACAACAAAAACCAATGATTTAAAAAAAAAGAAAAGCCTGTAAATAGTTCAAGGTCTGTTTGTTGACCTTTACGAGTGTTTTCCAGTCGAGCCTGATGGGGTGCCACGCCCTGGCCCCAAAGTCTATTTTTGGCACTCGTTCGGGACTTCCTTGCTCTCCTCCACTTGATGTTCTGTTGCACCCCCTCAGTGTTTTGCCTTGGTGTGGTGGGGTCACCATCATCATTTTTAAAGTATTTTCTTTCTACTTGAGCCCTTGGTATCAGCTCCTCATTCCCCCCTCCCTCCCTCATGAACCCTTGATAATTTATAAATTATTATTTTTTCAAGTCTTACACTGACCAATGTCTCTTTTCACCCACTTTTCTGTTGTCCATCCCCCAGGAAGGGGTTATATTAGATACATGTATAATTCAATGCCATTAATTATGTTCTTCATGTTGTACAACCAATATCATTATCCCTCTCTATCTTTTTTCACCATCATAAAAATGAACTCAATGCCCCCTATACAAAATCTCTTCCTCTTTCATCCGTGGAAACCATAGGTCGTTTGGTTCCTTTCCTTTCCTTTTTTAGTGTTCTTGCTATAATAGTCTTATATCATGCATTTCCATAATTAAACTGCTTCTAAAAAGAATTGTATGGAAACCATCACAATGAGCTCTAATGTTCCCTCCCCTCCTCCATCTACTGTGTGCTGCTCAGTTTCCCTCTTCCCCCATTCTTAAATCCCACCCTGCATTCCTGATAAACCATTGCATCAGTTTCTTTATTTCTTTTTTTTAAAGAACAGTTTCCGTTTGATTTCCTTTCAGGTTGGTTTGTCTTCAGGCTTTGGAGGAGGTCGTGGGGCAGCACCTGCAGGTCTAAATCGAGGTGCGGGGGCGGGGTCGGTCCTTCCGGGGTCACGGGACCAGTTCCTGACCACCTGGCTGTGAATGCACACCTCACAGGCCATGCAGCTTCACGGACTCACAGACACATCTCTGATGGCCCGGCCTCCGCTATGTTTCTTAGGACGAACTTCTTAATGACCTTGGCTTTGGGCACGCAGTGGGTGCAGTGAATAGGCTGCACGTGGCCGCGGGCTTTCTGGGCACGACCTTTGTGACGCCTTTCCTTTGTCATCTCGGAAGCGAGGACGCGAGAGCAGTTGTTCTGTGCTCCCTAGACTAAGGTGACCAGATTTTAACATTGGTAAAGCGGGACACCATTGACGGGGGTGGGTGGTCGTGGTGGTGGGGTGTTCTTGATTAAAGATTTGGTCTATATCATTTTGCCGCCACTATAAAATATAAATAATACGAGTACTGTCTGCTAAATTCAAGAAAATTTATGTATTTATGAAATAAATAAATCAATTACTGACCTAAATTATCTGAATAGCTGATTTGTTGACATCACTTGTTTAACTAGCACTAGTACACAGTACGATGTGTATCGCCTGAAAGACAGTTACAAAATGTTTTCGTCGTTGCCAATGCCAGAAAATGCCATTGTTCATTAAGTCCAAACAATGGTGGTAGAATTCTTTTTTTTTTTTTTGGTGGTAGAATTCTAACAACTGATCAACAATGCGAACTTTGATAAGCAGTTCTCGATAAGCAGTTCTCAACAATTATTTGTTATTATTAAAGTTTAACATTATAAAATGAACAAAAATAATATAAAACTCATATCCTGGCGAAATAGCCACATGGCAGCCGAAAACCGTATATTCCCTTCCCATTCTCTCGCCGTTCCCTAGTTTGCCGTGCATTCTTTCCAAAAATCTGGACTTTCGTAAAACGCGCGGGACGTGGGACAAATTGTTAAAAATCGGGACTGCCCCTCCAAAAGCGGGACGTCTGGTCACCTTAGTATAGCAGTCACAGATTTGTACTTTGCCAAAAAAAAAAAAGAGGAAAAAAAGCCCTTATATATAGAACGTTTTTGTGATTCAGTGACATTTACATCTTGTTTCCTCAGCTAAAATAGATTCATAATTTTTAATATATACTCGTGTATAAGCCGAGTTTTTCAGCACATTTTTAATGCTGAAAAAGCCACCCTTCGCTTATACTCGAGTGAGGGCCCCACTTACCTGTTCTCCCGCGCAGTGCGGGTGTTCTCCAGTCTTTCCACTTCATCTGCGGGGCGCTTGCAGCCTCTATGAGTGGTCCGATGACTGCTGATATCACCGCTCTTTTCTCCTGCACGCAGGCAGCCTCTGTGTTGTCCGTGCAGTACGGGGCACGAACCTGCCCGCTTCTGTGTGCTGGTGCCTGGGGCGCCCCGCATCCTTGTCAGATCAATGTCAGATCCAGCCGCTCTGCCTCTCCTGCTCTTCTCCAGGGCTGTGACCAATCAAGGAGCCTTTACAGTCTTACCTGTGCTCAGTCACGCCTCCTTGCTCCGTCCAAGCATTGCTGAATACAAGTACTGTACCGGTATATCTCTGGTCTTGATATACCGTACGTTTATTAACAGTACTTAGTCTGCTATATTTTATTTTTTATTTTCTTATTAACCCCTATCTGGACGCAGTGTTAACTATACTTGCATAGAGCAGCCTGTGTTAGGGCTCATAATATACATGCTGCGTTGTGTACGCACTGTGTTACTGCATGTGTTGCATTAGCACTTCCCATACATATGCGGTAATGCTGTGTATGCAGCAATTGTCCACGTGTAATGCAGCTGCCATATCCCATATGTCCAGAAGATGGAGATGGTGTCAATCAAATAGACTACTTAACTTTGGATTGTTAGAACTATTTTTAGTACCCTGAATGTTCACAATTCACCCAGGATATACACTTTAAAATGTAGTTCATTTTTTGAGAATGCTTACTTCATGTTTTTAACTAAGAAGTTGTTTTTGTTAGTCCATTAAAACACACATAAGGAATTAGTGCAAACTTTGTCTCTCAGGCCCTTGGGTACTAGAGTTTTACAAAAGGTATTATGTAGCTAAAATTAAGTGATGTTACTTATAATAAAAAGTCTAGGGAGAAGCTCCCCCTTCTACAATCTTTTCCTTTATCTATATTTTTTCTTTCTTTGTGTAATGAATGTGTAAAATTTTAATTTCTTGTAGTATCTATTTAAAAAAAAAAGCACTCCCATCGAGTCAATTCTGACTCATAGTTACACTATAAGGACAGAATAGAACCCCCAGTGGGTTTTGGAGACTGAAATCCTTTTTAAAAAAATATTTAAAAAATCATTTTATTGGGGGCTCATACAAGTCTTATCACAATCCATCCATCCATCCATGTGTCAAGCACAAGTGTACATTTGTTGCCATCATCATTTTCAAAACATTTGCTTTCCACTTGAGCCCTTGGAATCAGCTCCTTATTTTTTCCCCTTCCTCCTCACTCCCCCCTCCCTCATGAACCCTTAATTTAGAAATGATTATTATTTTGTCATATCTTACTGACGTCTCCCTTCACCCACTTTTCTGCTGTCCATCCCCCAATAAGGAGGTTATATGTAGAACCTTGTAATCGGTTCCCCCTTTCTACCCCACCTTCCCTCCAGTCTCCCGGTACGGCCACTCTCACCACTAGTCCTGAAGGGATCATCCGTCCTGGATTCCCTGTGTTTCCAGTTCCTATTTGTACCAGTGTATACCCTCTGGTCTAGCCAGATTTGTAAGGCAGAATTGGGATCCTGATGGGGTGGGGTGGGGTGGAGGAAGCATTTAGGAACTAGAAGAAAATTGGAGACTGAGAGTAAAAACTGGAGTAGAGAGTCTCTTTTTCCCTAAGTGTGGCTGGGGCTTTTGAACTGCAGACCTTGAGGTTAGCAGCCCATTGTGTACTTGTACTCATCATGTCGCCATTTCCCAATAAAAACCAAAGCAAACTCACTGCCACAGAATGGATGCAGACTCACAGAGAGAGACTGTAGATAGGGTAGAAAACTGCTCTAAAAAGTTTATTGCTAATGGATGATTATTTCATTTAAGAATGATCTTAGATCATACTTTTTATTGCATAGACTTAATTGGTTCAGGAATACCTGAGAGTATTTATTTCATTTTATGGCTAATTGCCTTCGGTTCAATGTTGCTACTGTTATTGATTCCATATCATATGAGCAGGCTCGGTTAACGTTACAAATGTTGCAAATGAATCCTTAGGGGCTTTTGAGGTAGTTAATAAATAACAAAAACCTAAGTCAATAGATGGCGTGTTGATGGTTATCAGAGGCATCCAGAAAAGGGGATGAGGACAAAACAAGGTCAGTGGGAGCACGGGGGCAATGACGTCAAGCCTTGAAGGAGGCGAGTCCTCTTCAGGGGCAGTATTTTGACTGGGTTTTCGAGCATGGTGGGGTGAGTCGGAGGAAGGTGCGTAGCCCTTGGTTCTTGAAGACAGTGATCCGGGCCCTCCCCTGGCTGTCTGGACCTCCGGCCACCGCAGCCTCCCCAGGGATGGGCGGAGCCATCGGGCGGCGGGGCGGGGCCG
>NW_022103921.1:7705743-7738737 GCF_000313985.2 Echinops telfairi
GGGGCTGCCCCGAGATTCCGCAGGCAGCACAGCGGGCTGCTTGTCCGCGAGATGGAGTGGGTGGGCCCTCGCGAGCAGGGTCTCTGTTCCCGGTTACGCGCCGGGCGCTGGTGGGGTGCGAGGGTCCAAGGACCAGCCTGTGGGGCCTTGTTCATTCTAGTGTCAGCGTGACTATTTTACATTTGATTGCATTCTTCCCGCAGTTTAGACACGCAAAGAAGTCTGCACCCTGAGAAGAATTGGGGGGAAAATGAAAAAGGGGAATCAATACTTACCTTTGGCACCTGAAAATGAGAAAAGAACTTCTTAAGGTGAAATGACATAGGTTTGTAAACTGTTCATAGGATGTCTAGATAAATAGATAAAATAAATTTTAGTTTATTGTCTAACGTACATTCTTCAGGATTATCACCTAACCATAACATACAGCTTGGATTTGCCTAAATATTTATTCATGATCAGGAGCAGTTTGATTAATAGGTTTCTTATATCACTTTTTATGCAGTTCCATCTTTTGGGAAGCAAGCCTATTAGAAACAGAAAACTCACCTTCATTTTTAGAAAGTTAATGGAAGTGTCAAGATGTTTAAAGTGAAAGATGTAATTCAGAGCTAGTCAGTAAAATGACATGGGATGAAAAGCAAATTTCAGGTGCCAAAAGTAATTATTCCCCTTTTTCATTTTTCCCAAAATTCTCCTCTGGGTCCAGACTTCTTTAGATTTCTAAACTGAAGGAATAATGCAATTTCAGGGTTATGCTCTTCAATTCTTAGAATACCACCAACCCATTTAGGCTTTCTACTTTCTTCTCTCTCTCTCCCTTTCAGTGTAAGGCAAACAACTTCTAGGTAGAGTTCTAGTGGTTAACTCTTGACTGCTAACCAAAAGGTTGCAGGTTTGCTGTCTGAAGAAAGAGAAATCAGTTACCGTGCTATGGACACAGTTCTACTCTTCTTTAGAGTGGCAGTGAATCCGAATAGACTAGTTGGCACTGGGTTTTGGAAGCAACTTTTTGAACTTTTATTTTTTTAAAAGCCTTTTTAATGATTCTTTTAATTGTTTTATTTCAAATGTGTTACTTGATTTGGAAAAACATGCACTTATAAAATAGAACAGCAAAGCTATTCCTTGTGATTTCCATCAGGACAATGGTTGTTTACAAGCCGATACTAAAAACAGCTTTGGTAGTGGTTTCCACAAAGAGCAGAGCTTAGGTCACATGGTGTATATTTCCTCAACTGAAGCTTGAAGAGTACATTTTCAACTATTTTGTGATCTTACTACTTAGTGGTAGGTTTTAAAGTCAGGATCTAATGCTGAAATGATTTTTTTAATATCAATTTGGGATAACATTGACTTTAATGTAGTATAATGCCCTTTTGGAGGAAAAAGAGTAGAATTGTTCTCCAGCAGCCGTTCTCTTCCTTCTTAGTCCTACTCATGACCTGTGCCGCCACTTTTGGAGCGCCTTCTTAAAGCTGTTGCCATAGTATTGCAGGGTCAATTGATAAAATGATATATAGGAAGTTTATATTAAAATATTATTTACATAGTTAATTTCCTCAATTTTTAAGAGTAGTTACATGGTTCTGGGAGGCTCATAAAATTTAATTTTGGTTCTTAATGCTGAGTAATTTGGTAACATGTAGCCTGTATAAATTCTATTTTTAAGGAAAAATGGTAAGAAATACATTCTTTTTCACTCTAAGATATATAAACTAGTTGCTATTGAGTTAGTTCAGATTCATGGCAGCTCATTTGTGTCAGAATAGAGCTGTTCTCCATAGGGTTTTTAAATTTTTAAAAATATTTTTGATGCACACTAAACAGTTTTTGCATGTAGAGATCAACGCATTGGTTACAGTCTTTGAATTTTGCAACCGTTTTTGTTCTCCTTTCCACGTTTTCAGTGGCTGATTTTTAAAAAGTAGATTGCCTGGCCTTCTTCCAAGGCATCTCTGGGTGGACTCAAACCTGCAGTTATTCATTTAGGAGCTAAGCTTGATTGTTTAGGCCACTCAGAGACTCCCCTGTAAGGTATATAACATGTGGTTGACAATCAGCAGCATTTATGTTTTTACCAATTGTCAATTTTTTTTCTAAACGAAGGTTTTTACATTCTCAAATTCATATTGGTAACTAAGAACCATATCTAGGTTTTTTAAAACCTTTGGGTTTTGTAGTATTGTGGATTAAAGCATTTTGTTTTGGAGTGGCATCATGATTCCTCTTCTTCCTAACAGTGACTAGAAAAACAAATCGAGGAACACTCATATATGTGTATGAAAAAGCTTCATATCAAGCAGTAGTTATAAATCAAGACAGCATCCTAACCCAGATGAACTCAAACCCATAATCCGATCACTAGTCCATAAGTCCCTCTTTAGACTCATGTAGCCAAGTGCAGTAGTGCAGAAGGCAGGAAGATCACAGGCCACTGGGTACAGTCGGTGGAAACATAGCATGGCTCTGGCATTTCTCAGAGTCAGCCAGCAGGCTAAGGTAAAGGTAAAGGCCAGGTTCCCCAGGCCCTCTCTATGAGAAGTCCACACCCACAAGGAGGCACCATCCGGCTGTGACCTGATTGACAGTTTGGGTACCACCCCTACACTTTATATATCTTCAAGTTGATGTAAAATTTTGTAACTACCACACTAAGTGACTTTGTACAATTTTCGTCCCCTTCTTTTGCCTAACCTTTCATTTGTAAATTGAGAGTGGATCACTTTGTTTTTCAGAAGGAAAAAGTTTAAATAAGGGCAGTGGGGTTTCGTTGTAGATTTCTCACCATCCATGTATGAGACTTGGGCCCAATTACTGGCCAAATATTTTCCTATGAAGCTGAACAGATTTCAGCAGTACTTCTAAACTCCGATGAACAAGAAGCAAAGGCCTGGTGTTCTGGTTCTGAAAATCACTTTGACAACTCTGTGGATCATATCAGTTTGATCTGCAACTGGGCCATGGGGATGACTCAGGATTTGTGCATGGGGATGTCATGAATAAGAACAGCAGCAACATAGATTTAAATGAGCCAATATATGTACAGTGACTAATAGGAGGCTTGGTACATAGCAGGTATTCAGTAAGTTTTAGCTCCTTCCCTTCCCTAATCTAGTGACTCCTTCACACTTCCATGGTGATTCCAGTCCATCAGTGCTATATTTTTACTTAAAATTGGGACAAATGTCTACATCAGAGTTCTGTGACCTCAGCTGTATTGACAATTTTGGTTGAATATGTTTGTTGTGGGGCTGTTCTGTGCATTACAGGATGTTTAGCAGCATCTCTGTTCTCCCCACTAGATGCCAGAAACACCATGCCTCTCAGTTCTGACTGTAAGAAATGTATGCAAACATTACCTCACTTTCCAGGTATGATGATGAGATAAAAAACAAGGTAGGAGGAAGCCAGTTCTAGCCTAGTAGACACCAGTGCCCAGAATCATGTTTGGTAGGGAGGAATGGATCCTGCCTGTAAATTCGGAGTGAGGCATTGTTCATTCCTGTTGAATTAGATGAGTGAGTGGTGTTTGTTTCTGCTCATTGTCGGTATCGCTCAACTTAGCCCCTTGGGAAGGAATAGCGCCTTAAGTGCTTTATTACCTTGTTCTTAGGCTGAATGTATTAGCAATTGATTTAGTTCTTGTTTACTGTAACAGTATCAATACATCCAGAAAATTTGTAGACAGCTTGAATAACATTTAGAAATACTCTAAAAGATAAATATCTATGAATTGGTTAAATTATAAAAGATGTAGGAGACTTAGAAATGAGACATATATTAGAAAACAAGGAAGAATGAGACATTTTATTTAATATTGAGAATCAACTTAGAGACACTATAATAGATATGAAAACAATGTGATATAGAATGGAAACGCTAAAGAATTTTGAAGGTTTAAAGGAAAATTTACATTTTAGATTATATTCTTAAAGATGATTAAATTATGAAAGTATTTCAAAACAAGCAATATATGAAGTTTTCTTTTATAACAGAGGAATGTGAGGGGGTACCCCAAAAAAATCGTGAAAAAAAACTCCACTGTGTGGAGCTTTTGCAGTGTGCATTTTTCCTGCTAGGTGAGCATCAAGCGACTTGCTTTGAGTTAGTACACCCAGTGGCGTTACCTGGGAAGGTTTTCTGTGGTCACAGTGAATTTTTTGTAGAAGCAGTTTCACTTGAACCTCATGTTTTTGTGATGGCTGATTTAAAAGAACAGTGTGCAGCTGTGAAATTTTGTTTTCTGCTTGGGAAAAATGTCCTAGAAATTGTTGTGATGTTGAATATAGCTTACATGGACAGTGCTATGGGAAAAACTCATGTGTATGAGTAAGTTTTCTCTTCTCAAAAAAGGTGAAATGTCTATCGATGACAAACCTCATTCTGGACATCTTTCAACTTCCCAAAGGTACGAAAATGTCAACTTGTAGTGTATTTGACCAGGTCAGACTGTTAAATCAAGCTTTCTATTTAGAGGTTCTGAAAAGATTGTTTAACAGTGTGCAACATAAAAGCCCTGATTTGTGGCAGGGGAACTGGTTTTGCCACCAAGACAATGCACCTGCTCACGCAGCCATCTCTGTGGACAAGTTTTTGGCAAAAACAGCATGCCTTTCCTGTCCCACATACCTTACTCACCTGACCTCAATCCGCGTGACTTCTTTTTGTTTCCGTGAATGAAGAGGACAGCAATTTGATGACATAGAAGAGATGAAGAAAAAAACGAGGGAGGTGCTGTCAGCCATCCAAACAGATGAGTTTGAAAAGTGCTTGCAAGAATGGAATCACAGATTTGACAAATTTATTAAGTGTAATGGGGATACTTTAAAGGTGATAAGGTTGTTTTGTAAAAAAAATTTAAATACATGGCTTTGGAAAAAAATCAGTTTTTTGGGGGAAATCAAGAAGCATCATGATTCTTCAAATATTTTTAGGGTACAAAAGAGAATCCATCTCAAGTATAATTTAAAGAAAATATTTATAAGTCTTAAAAGAGACAAAGACAACACAAAGACCCAGACACATAATCTGGGTGAGGGCAGCCAGTAGCAAATGGCAGGTAATTTGTGATGGCTGATTTGAAAAAACAGTGTGCAGCTGTGAAAGTTTGTTTTCTGCTTGGGAAAAATGCCCTAGAAATTGTTGTGATGGCAGGTAAAATGGCAGGTGCAAATGGAGTGTGAGGATTCACAATTGGGGACCTAGTTAAATAGGATATGGAACAAAGGGAATGGTCACAAATTCGTGATTGGTGACAGATCAAAACATCACAGTTACAGGTGGCAATACAGAAGCAGGAACAGTATCATGATTGGAACATGTATATACATTGTAAGATAGAATGGCTTACAAGATTGATCTGGGGCCTTAAGGCGATGGCAGTCAGGGTCAGATTGGTAGGGCATGACTCATGACTATGAAAACCCTGTATTGTCCCCAGTAAGGTGACCTCCATCAAGGGCAAACCTAGGCAGTCCCTTAAGAGAGACTCCCCTCCTTGGAATAGGTAAGAGATGGTTGGAGGTACAATACTTTCCAGGGCATTCTGCCCGAGGGCATGATTATTTAGATCCTTGGTTAATGATTAGGCCCAATCTACATGGGGACTCTGCAAATAGATTTTGGGCTGTCCCTGCCATCTGAAGCCCCTTTGCAGACCTGGGTGCTCAGAATTTAACCTCTAATAAAATAGGTAGCTCATTAAATTTTTTTCTTTTCCCCATTACTGATATAATTGTAGTCACAAGAAGACCTTAATGTACGTTTGTGGGGTGATGGTGGTGGTGGTGGTAGTGGAGGGGTGGAGTTGAGGTGGGGGGGGTTGTCGTTTATCCTATACAGCTTGAGTGAAGCTTTCATTTTCATACAGTTTATTAATGAGTTAAAGACATTCAGATTCTGCATATACAAGCTCAAAATTTGTTACCAAGACACCTACCTGTGAATACATTTTGGTTTTGAATTTTTAGAAAATTGTACCTTCAGTGATTTAGGTCACATTGCAGATCTTCACAAAGATGAACACTTTTTAAAAATTTCCTTGGGACACTCCAAATAGTAATAGCATTAGTAGTGCATGGGCCCATCAAATGCATAGGCCTTACATACCCATTGACGAAATGTGTTTACTTCAGATTTTGGCTTCAAAATGTTTGATAGGTTCTTTTTATTGTATGAAGAACATTTTAAAAAGTATGGTCACATCTTGATTGTAAATAATCTTAAGATTTGAAGTAGGTTTTCCTGCAAGAAACAATGAAAGCCTGTATACATACAAATAAAGAAATTCTTTGAGAATGGTTTCTTGGTGTAGGGAACATTCACTCTTTGTTTGAGATTTGAAAAGAGGATATGATCAGTCAAGTATCTCTCAGCTACATTCAGCTAATTTAGTGGGGGAAATGGTCTTGGAATAGTATCATATTTGATTTTAAAGTGAAAGTATTTGTGGAGAAACATAGTAAAACATATTTTAAAATATGTTGCCTCTTTTTCAAGGATGTGTAAAAAGTACTGCTGCCTGAGTTCCAGTTTGTACATGCACAGGTTGATTTGAAACAGTATGCCTCAACACGTTTCTGTGATAAGTGGCTGCAGACAACTTCTTTCAGTAAAACACTTGTCTTTGTCTTGCTCAAAAAAATGCCTCAGCACACGAGTGGCTTCTTTGGGGATGTGTTGCTGCTGCTGTTGTTAGGTGCTGCCCAGTTGGTTCCTACCTTATGTGTCTGTGTACAATGTAATGAGACACTGTCCGGTCCTGTGCCATCCTCACAATTGTCTTGTGTTTGAGCTCAGTGCTGCAGCCACTGTGTCAGTCCATCCTGTTGAAGGTCTTCCTCGTTTTTCAGTGCCTCACTGCTTTACCAAGCATGATGTCCTTTTCCAGGAATGGGTCTCTCTGACCACATGTCCGTACGTGAGATGAAGTCTCACAGTTCTTGTCTCTGAGCAGCAGAAATTCTGACTGTACTTCTTCTAAGACAGATTTGTTTATTCTTTTGGAAATCATGGTACTTTCAGTATTCTTCACCAGCATCATAATTCAAGTGCATCAATTCCTCTTCAGCCTTCCTTAGTCAGTGCCCAACTTTTACATGCATAGGAGACAATCGAACATACCATGGCTTGGGTCAGTCCTCTTCTTTAATAGATTTATCTAATGCGATGCTTCTTTTGATCTCCCGACTGCTACTTCCATGAGCATTGATTAACCTCATCAAGACGAAATCCTTGACAACTTCAATCTTTTCTCCATTTATCGTGATGCTACCTATTCGTCTCGTTGTGAGGATTTTAGGTTTCTTTACAATGAGTTCTAGTCCATAAATTGAGTTGTAGTGCAATTTTTTTAAGCTGAAAAAGTTGGCATTTCAATTTAGATAATGTATATACACAAAACAAAAAAATTTCAATGATAAAACAGACATATTCTCCTAGTTTTCCATCCAAGGGGAGAGAGGTCTAGCTAGAAGTGGGTAACCGCCCTCCCCCAATGCCTTCCCCTGTTGATGTCAGGTTTCTCCCTGCTGGATGAAAATAGCAGCTAACAATAGATCTTGGGGACCCTTGTGAATCTGTCTTTGGGTAGGGAGTAGAGATAAGTTATAGCACTTATGGGTGAGGGTTTGCACAAAAAAGGTCCAGTTAATTTTCCTTCTGCCCTCCTCTTTTGCTTCCTTAGATGAGGAGTCTGCGTACGGGAGGAGATTGTAGGTGTTGTGAGGAGACTGAAGACTGCAATTCTTGGTCTACGTCACCAGTGCGTCAAGTCCTTCTCACTTTCAGCAAGCAGGATGTGTAACCTGCGTGTGGCAGATCGCTAAGCCTTCCTCCAATCCTGCTGCTACATTATTTTTTGTTAAATCCACCTTCTCTGATTACTTACTTTACATACAGATTGAACAAGTGTAGTAGACAATATAACCCTGATTTCCACCTTTCCTGATTTTAAACCCTGCAGTATTTCCTTGTTCTGATCACACCACCTCCTTTTGATCCCCAGGATCAAGTCCAAGTTCCACAGGAGGACAATGAAGTGTTTGGAATTCCCATTATTCTCAAGGCTATCCATAGTTTGTTATGGTCCACACAGTGAAAAAACTTGGCATAGTCAATGAAACACAAGTTAACATCTTTATGTTATTCTCAGCTTTCAGCCAAGATCCATCTGCCATCAGCAGTAATATCCCTGGTTCCATGTACTCTTCTGAATCGATCCTGAACCTCTGGCAGCTCCTTGTCAATGTACTGCTGTAATCATTGTTGCATGATCTTCAGGAGTATTTTACTTGCATGTGATACCAATGATACTGTTCTATAATTATAGCATTCTGTTGGGTTACCTCTCTTTGGAATGGGTACAAACCCAATATGAATCACTTCCAGTCAGCAAAATCCCATCTTTCAATTTTCATGACAGATGAGTAAGTGCTTCCAGTGCTTCATGAACTTGTTGCAACATTTCAATTCCTGAAGCTTTGTTTATGGCTAATGCTTTCAGTGCAGCTTGAACTTGTTTCTTCAGTATCATTGGTTCTTGCTCATATGTTGACTAGTGTTTTTGGTACAATGACTCTTCTTTGAGGATCTGGGTTTGTTAAATTTAAGGCAGAGAGCTTAGCTCAGAAGGTTATGGCAACTCTTATGTGCAAGCAGATGATCCATTTTACATTCAACAATTTGTTCACATTTTGGTTTAACTCATCCATTGCATTCACCTTAATGTATCATCACTTAGCCAGCTTTCTTCTTTCCATTTCTCCTTTCCTAACCTTCTGAACTTAGTTGATAGGTATATACTTCCCTTTTAATATTAAATGGTTGATTCTTTTAATGAGGAGGTGAATACAATTTCAAATCTCCATCAGAACAGGAAGCCTGGTCTCATTAATGATTTTGAGTTCTGTTCCACATTTTCTTGCCACTCTATCCAGTGCGTTGTAGTGTGACCCTTTTCAGGGTCAGTTGATAGTAGTAGCTATCACTTTTCAGTTCAGCGGTTCTCAGCCTTCCTAATGCTGTCCCCCTTTAATACAGTTCCTCATGTTAAGGTGACCCCCCCAACCATAACATTATTTTCTTTTGCATTTTTTAATCATTTTATTAGGGACTCATACAACTCCTATCACAATCCATACATACATCAATTGTGTAGAGCACATGGTCCTGTTGTTTTCTCCTCCAGATTGTTCATCCAGCCTATCTTATTTAGACAAACCTGCGAAGATATTAACATGCAGAAAAACAAGACAGAGCAAAACCAACCAACAAAATAAAACAAAACAAGCCAATGACAAAAAAACAAAACAAAACAACAACAAGAAAGAAAAGCTTGTAGTTAGTTCAAGGACTGTTTGTTGGTCTTTAGGAGTGTTTTCCGGTCAAGTCTGATGGGGCGCCAAGCCTTAGCCCCCAAATCTATATTTGGTATTCCCTACGGACTTCGTTGCTCTGTTCCCCTTGCTGTTCTCTTCCACGCCCTTAGTGTTTTGCCTCGGTGTGGTGGGATCAGATCAGGCATACCGTAAAAGCATGTTCGTTGTTACTTCATAACTGTAATTTTGCTACTGTTATGAATCAGGTGACCCCTGTGACAGGGTTGTTCAGCCCCCAAAGAGGTCGTCACCCACAGGTTGAGAACCGCTATTCTAGTTCTTCTGGTCTTAGGATTGCGAAGGCTGCTGTTTGTATGGTTCTAATAATTTTTTCCATGTGCCTTTCAATTTTCATCACTTTTCTTGACTCAGGATTGGGAGAGAGTACCCTAGTTGACTGCTCACAAGCTTTTAAGACTCTAGTTGCTATTTACCAAAGTGGGGTATAGAACATTGCCACTGTGCATTCTTATGCCAGTTGACCATGGTGTCCCCAAGACGACTCCTGAGTTCCCAGGCACCATTGGGCATTCTTCAACTTTGGTCATGTCTAAGAAGTTTTCATAACTTTTTCCTCACTATGCACCACATCCATGGATATATTTTTAGCAAAAATAAGTATATATAGACAAATATCTAAAGGGGTAATTTTGATAGATTTTTTTTGGAGGACACAAGTTGATCATGGAAGCTTATTAAGTTTTAAGAAAATAGAAAACTACATTGGTGAGGAAAAAAACCAGGAACATTGTCCTGTGGAATTTTTATTTCCTTGTCATGAGACTTTCTGCTCATTCTTCAAGGGTATCAAGAGATGGTCCATTAAGGATTTCATTGGAAAACTGAATTCATCCACCTTATAACTGTGACCTTGCCCCTTTAGCCGTTTTGTTCGCCAAACTCAGCATAGTAAAGAAACATTGTCGGAGACTTCGGAGGGTGCCCAAACTATTGCTTTGATATGGTGGGACTCTTAAGAGTGTAGAATTCTTGCAGGAAGGGTTCTAAAGATGGAAGTACCACCTTTAGATGTATATATATCCAGATGAAAACTATGTTTAGAAACAATAGTTTTACATTTTGACTTTTAAAATAGTTTCATTGGCATATACTTCACATATCATAGAATTTAGTCATTCATATTAAGATTTGTGCAATCATCATCAGATACATTTCAGAATATTTTCTTCTCATACTTGGTAGCTTCCCATTTCCCCCCATCCTCCCCTACTATGTCCCTGTCCAGTTAATGTCTCTATAGATCTACCAGTCTTGGATTTCTTATACAGAAAGTCATACAAAGCAAAAACCCTCAATAAAAGAAAACACTTAAACTATTAAAAACTGAATTAACTTTAAAATGGATCAAAAGGGAAATCGAATGATGGATTATTACATTTTAGCCCAACTGCATCCAGCACAATCAACTTTGTGGATGCTGTCTGCATGATAGCAAGGCTATTAAAATCTCTGGACTATGGATACTTAATCCATGTATGGATCCTGCACATCAATTTGGGGCTTCCACTGTCATTCATAGCCATCTGCAAAACAGGTATTTACAATCTAGCCTCTGATACTATTCCCTTCTTTAGGTTTGGCTTTTATTATTTTCAGTGATTGGATCACAAAAGCTAGTGTACTTCTTCCATGTCTATGTAGGCTGTAAGACCACAGGGGCTGTTCTTTCTGATAGCTGGGCACCATCTGGTTTCTTCACCACACTTTGCTGTAGCCGTCATATCTGTAGTGATCCTTTTATGAAGGTGAGTGAGTATCGAGTAGAGTCATGTCATAAGGAACTAATTTTTCTTATATTGGGGCTTTAATTAAGTGTGATCCCAGAATTCATTTATATATCTATGATTTATATATGTCCCTGGTTCATTTTAGAGACATCATTTTATGGTAGAGGACATTATAAATTATCTCACTGGGGCATAAGGTAATTCAATTGATGTCATTAATTTAGCCAGTGATAGAGTTTTGAAACAATGTTGAGTAATGGAAATTATACTCGTAAAGCCTGGTGTCAGCCTGTAATACATGAATTGTTGAATTGTACAGATTAAACTCAAGTGACTGAACACTATTTATACAAACTGAGGTTTGGAGATAAGGCAAAACTGTCAGTAACATTCATTAAGGCCAGAACCATTGCTGTAAGATGTCATAAGGAAGCAAGGAGGGCATTCAAATAGTAAATATGTTGTAGCCCCAGGCCACCATTCTTTGTGCCCCCTCAAAGCACAGGGTCTGTACCAAAGTCCAATAACTGACAATTCCATAACTTTGGCATATCAGCCTTCTACTTTTTACACTAGAGTGTTTTAGCCTTATGTATATCAAGGGAGTATACCATTGTCATAAATCTACTATAGGTGAGTCTAAGGTAAAGCCTAGTTTACGTATAGGGGCTTCTCCATTGAATCCTTTTGTGACCTATGAAGGCTGTTGTGTAGCTCAAAAAGACAGTCTAAAGTCCCCGTAGTTTATAGCACATGGCCTGGGTCCCCAAGGACTGGATAGAAACAAAGTCAAGTGTCCAATTTGGAACTTTTTATGGAATGTATTCTTTCTTGGGTTCTGTTTTTTTTTTTAAGTTTTTTTTTTCCCCTATGGGAGGTTGCCCCTCCTGGTTTACCCTCCAATGGAAATGTAATCTCCTTCTCTGAGATATAAATGTCCTGTGCCCTTATCTTGACTTGAATTTCCAGTAAGTTCCGCTTATCGCTCTTGTAGGAATGTCTGCTGATTTGGGGTGACTTTAGCATAGTTTTGTTTAGCATCAACAAATGTTCTCCCTGTCCCCCCATCTTGAAAAACTCACCCCAGCTGAGGTGAGGTCTCTTCTAAGTGAATTTTAAGATGTACATGTAATGGGGAATAATATATGGTTCATGGGCATTAGGCAGGCCAAGGGTCCTCAAACTTTTTAAACAGGGGCCAGTCCAATGGTCCACCCGTTGGAGGGCCGTACTATAGTTTAAAAAAAACTATGAACAAATTCCTATGCACACTGCACATATCTTATTTTGTAGTAAAAAAACAAACAGGGCAAAAACACCCAGAGGGCCGCATCGATGTCCTCGGCGGGCTGCATGTGGCCCGTGGGGCCCTAGTTTGAGGATGCCTGATGCAGGCTGTCTATCTCCTTACTTGAGAGACTGGATAGAATATTAATTTACCTGAAGACAGATGTTTACCTTCTAGGTGTTTATCCTTATAGCAGTGTACTCATATAATATTTATCCTTTTGTGATGACTAACTTTACTCAGCATAAGTTTCCGGGTCCATCCATGTCATGAGATGTTTCATGATCTCATCGTTGTTTTTAGGCACACAGTTTTCCATTGTGTGTATGTACCATAGTTTCTTTATCCATTTTTCTACTAATGGTTATTTGGACTGTTTCCAGCTTCTTGTTTTCTGAACTGTGCTGCAGAGAACATGTGGGACCATACTCCTGTTTGTGTTTTGTCTCGTTTCTTTAGGGCACATGCCCACCAAAAATATGGCTGGATCATATGATATTTCTAGTTATTTTCGGTAGTGCCATATTACTTTCCACAGTGGTTGTACATATTTGCAAGCCCATCAATAATGTATTAGAGTTTCAGGTATCTTAGCCTGCTCTACAACATTTGTTTTTCAAAATAGTTTTATTGGAATATAACTCACAAATGATATGTTCTCTAATTTTTTGAATTAGGTTATCGCGGGTGTAAGGTGATTGGAGGAAATCCAAGAGATTGGAACTCTTATAAACTCCTGGTGGACTTGTAAATATGGATAACCACCCTGGAAAATGATATAGTGATTTCCACAACCACTGTGGAAAGTGATTCCTTAAACAGATGGCAAAAGAAGCACCATATATTCCAGCAATACCATTACTGGGCACATACCCTAAAGAGAAATAAGAAACAGATGGTGAACAGATGTATGCTCCCCCATGTTCAGTGCAGTACAGTTCACAATAGCAAGAAGTTGGAAACAGCCTAAATTCCCAAGAGTAGAAGATTGGATAAAAAAACCCCAAAACTCAGGTACATATGATGAAACCATAAAAAAACTTAGGACATTGAGGGATCTGAAAAACATTATGCTGAGTGAAGAGAGTCAGTCATGAAAGGACAGATCCTGAGCCCACTGCTGTAGGAAGAAGCAACAGGACAGGCGCAAGCTCAGGCTGCAGGGCATCCATTCTGCTGGCCAGGGTGGCCGGATAGCCTGGTAGAGAGTCTGACTGGTGTCAGTGAACCATACAAAATCCTAATTAGGTATGTATCTTGAAAGTCACTTTGGAGGATGGCTCGTCATGTCAACTGGAATCAGATTGTTAAGGGAAGGGGAGGGGATGTTGACTACTTAGTGGTGGCCATGCAAAGTTATGATGAGGTCGCTGGTACAGGTAGACATCCTTATCAGAGGGCTGAAGGATACTGATGGGAAAGTCAAGTCAGGAGAGGGGATAGGGAGTGGACATGTCTGGGGGAGCACAAATGCATGGCTGTTTGTTGGGAAAAGTGGGAAGACCGATCGATCTCCAAGTGGGGTAGGGTGGGGGAATGACTGAAAATACGTCTAAGGACCCTAAGTCAGGATAGTCTCTTGTAATATGCACCAAATAAGCCACGTTGGCCCAAATTTTGGGGCACATCCTTGGGACCTAGGCTAAATGCCGTAGAACACTGGAACATTGACTCTTGGATCTTCAAAAGCGCACAATGTGCTCTGACAGCTGCATCAGTGAGAACCAATGTGGAAACTCCACTAGGTGAACTGGACTTTATCTTAAACACACGTGTAATCTGAGAATTTAAGACGAAAAATTCATGGTGTTTGAGAAGCAGAAGCAATACCAAGAGTATTGAACTGCAGGTAGGTAGACAATCATTGACTTACTGTATCACCATCCTATATTCTGTATTAAGATATATACTATTCTGGTAAACTTGAGACTGACATTCTGAGTGAATAGTATTCTAAATTTCACTGACAGCCAACTCCCATTATTTGTATAAATAGCATCTAGCCATGAAAAGACTGATTCTGTACAGGTGAATAATTCAGGTATTGTGATATGGAGTTAGCCTACTATGTTAGTCTAGGTTAATTAGAGAATCAAATCCAGGGACAGTGTGTGTGTGTGTGTGTGTGTGTGTGTGTGTGTGTGTGTGTGTAAGAGAGCTTTATATCAAGGAGTAATTTTATTTTAAGAAAACATCCCAGCCCAGTCCAGCTCAAGTTCCTAAGTGATATTAGTCTATGTCTGATACCAGTCTATAAATTCCTGTCCAGACTTGTGCAACACATGCAATGATACCAAATGCAGGAAGATCACAGGCCAGTGGGTGGAAATTCTTGTGAATTCAGTGGCGGTGGAAGCATCTCAGCGTTGGCGTGGGGTTTCCACATAGCTCCTCCAGCTCCAGGGCTCTGGTTGCCATCTGCATAACTCCATGTGGCTTGTCAACTGGAATGTAAAGCAGAGAGAGAGTGTGTGGTCCCTCCTCCCAGGAGATAAAAGAGGGAGTTCCCAGAATCATCCTGGTGGATATTACCTTAGACCTGATTGAAAGGCTAAACTCCACCCATTCACTCCTAATATCCACAAATTGACCCAAGATTATGTAACTACCACACCTACATTGGCCCAATTTCCCTCTCTCAACAGTGCTTTAAAAAATTAGTACCAGGGGATAATCAATGATAATATTAATGGAAGATCTTTATGTCCCAGGTTGACGATCAATAAGATTTTCTACTACAGATTACCAGGAAGTTTTGAAGGGAGTCAAAAGCAGATAAAAAAACCACCAAAACAGATCAAGGAATAGGTTTTGGGCTTGCACTCAATCCTAGCTCCAATTTAAGGGCAGTTACTTCTTATATCAATGGCCCTGCTTGATTCTCGCCCTCAGGAAGGGAACACAGAAGATATGGGTGCTTTAACAAAGTGCGGTGGAGAAATTAGATTGTGCCCTGGTTATCAGATAAAATAGCCTCTGGGGTCTTAAAGGCTTGTTTTGAAATAAGCAGCCATCTAATTGACGTGTCAACTGATTCCACATGGGAGAAATACACCAATACGAAATATATGAAGTACTGAAGTACTGAAGGATTGTAAACCCTATAATCTGAAGCTGCAGGTGGAAATTGTATCAGAGCCTAAGCTGTGAGATTCTCCTTTGCAGAAGGATATGGATGATAGTGGGAGACCAAGATATATTTGTGAAATCTGCGTAGGAAATAAGGCCCTGTTGATTTCCCTCTGTCGATAATAATAGAGGAATGAGAAGAAATTGGTTACCAAACGGAGTGCATTGGGGAGATGACTAAAGAAGATAAAAATGATAAACCTGACTTGAATGGTTAAAATCTTGTCAGTTTATCCTCTCTCTGATGCACGTTGGGCCTGACCTGACTTTCAGCATTTTCTGTACTGTTTTGTTTGTTCATATTGGGATATATCTCAGATGTATTTGGTCATTGGGGGTACCCCTCTTGAATTTTTCATATACTTTTAAAATGTTTTCCAGTATGTGAAATCCAGGATTGATGAACCTGTTAAGACAGCAAGTAAAATAAGTGTTTCTGGGGGACTTCTCAAGATCTGTTCTGAAGTACAATGCTGTCTGTGGTAGGATTATATCTATCCACATTCAGAAAAATCCAATTAATGCAGCTATTACTCAATTTTATGCATCAATTACAAAAGCTAGTGATTAAGAACTTGAAGAAATCTGACATCTTCAGTCTGAAATTGATCAAACATGCGTTCAAGATGCATTGAAAATTATTGGCGATTGGTCTTCCCCAGATGGACTATACAGAAATCATATCGATTGCATCTGTTAATTGTTAATGGAAGCGTTAATGGAAAAGCTCAATATCAGGAGCTAAAACCAAGCCAGGGGCTACCTGTGGAACAGATAATGAATTCTTCATACGTAAATTCAGGTTGAGGCTGAAGAAAATGAAAAAATCCATTTGAGAGCCAAAATTTGACCTGGAGTGTGTCCGACCTGAATTTCAAGAACATCTCAAGAACATATTTCTAAACTCATTGAACACTAATGATAAAAGACCGCTGAGCTGTGGGAAGACATCAATAGTATCATTCCTGAAGAACGCAAAAGGTCATTAAAAAGACAGGAAAGAAAGAAAATATCAGAACTGGGTGTTAGAAGAGACTGAAACTTGCTCTTAATCATAGAGTAGCGAAGGCACATGGAAGAAATGATGAAGTCAAAGGTTTTTATAGAAAATTTCAAAGGGCAGATTGAGAGACAAAGTAAAATAGTGAAAAATAGTTTTCTTAATGTAATTTTTTTAGCTCTCTTCACGGTTACACAGGAATCCATTGATTTCTGTCTGTTAATTTTGTATCCTTGTCTGGTTCCCATTATCAGGAAAAATGTTCCCATTTTTTAATATGTTAAAGCATGGCGCTAGCTGTTGGTTTTTCATATATGGCCTAATGTTGAGGAATTTCCCTTCTATTCCTATTTTGTTGAATGATTTTATTCTAAATGGGTGTTGGATGTTGACAATTGCCTTTTCTGCGTATATTTAAATACTCACATTCTTGTTCTTTGCCTTGCTTATGTGGTGGATGATATTGTTTTTCGAATGTTGACCTCTTCTTGCATTTGTGGTACAAGTCTCACTTGCTAACGATGAGTTAATTTTGCTATGTTGTTAGATTCTAGTGGCCAGAATTTTGTTGAGGATTTTTGCATCTACCGTGTTTCCCTGAAAGTAAGACATCCCCCGAAAATAAGACCTACTTACAGTTTTGCCTCTTGCTGAAATATAAGGAATCCCCCTGAAAATAAGACCTTCCCGAAAATAAGGTCCCCCGAAGCTACCGTAACTCTGTACCATTACGGCAAACGCGGCTGCGCAGCTCACTGTTGGCCTCAGTGCGGCCGGAGCAGACAGAAATGGCTAGGTCTCTTTTAATAAAACAAGAAAGCAATAAACAATAAATGTGTACCGTATTCGTCTTCATGGAAAAGTAAGAGCCCCCGAAAATAAGACCTAGCGCATCTTTGGGAGCTAAAATTAATATAAGACACTGTCTTATTTTCAGGGAAACAGGGTATGTTCATAAGGGATATTAGGTGTGTTTTCTGTCTTTTTGGGGTCTTTGCCTGGTTTTGGTATCTGAGTTGTGCTTGATTAATTGAATGAGTTTGGGAGTTTGTTGCCCTTTTCTATATTCTGGAATAGTCCATGTGAATTAATGAAAGCTCTTCACATACTTGGCAGAATTTCCCTGTGAAGGCATCTGGCCCTGGGCTTTTCTTGGTTGGAAGTTTCTGAACTTTCTCTATATTTTCTTTTTTATGGGTTTGTTGAAGTTTTCTTTCTTTTTTTAAAAAAATTTTATTAGGGGTTCATACAACTCTTATCACAATCCATACACACATCAATTGTGTAAAGTGCATTTGTACATTCATTGCCCTCATCATTCTGAAAACATTTCTTCTCCACTTAAGCCCCCGTGTTGAAGTTTTCTACATCTGTCTGTGAGTTTATTTGCATTGACGATGTATTTCTAGATATTTTTCCATTTTTTAACTAAATGTTTTGTCCATTTTTTCATTTGGGTTTCTTGTGATGTTGCACTTTTCATCTGCTGTAGGTAGTTGCATATTTTCTTTCTTTTCCTTTGTTAAGTTTACCAGTGGTCTGTTAATTTTAGTTCTTTCAAAAAATTAACTTGTTGATTTTCTGTTACTTTCCATTTTCAGTTTGTTTCTAATCTTTATGCTTTCTTCTGTTAGAGGGTTTGTTGCGCTTTTTCTAGTGTTAACGGTACTGTGTTACGGTGTTGATTTTCAATCCTTTTTTCATGTGTGCATTGATTGCTTTAAATTGTCCTCTGATAATTATTTTTTGCTGTATGCCAAAGATTTTGGTATGTTGTTTAACCATTCTAATTTTTCCAAGGAATTTTAAAGTTTTCATCCCTTATTTGATTCATTATGCAGTTAGTTTCTTAGGTAGTATGTTGTCCAATCTCCATGTGTTTGTCTCTATGTTTCTGTTCATTCTATTGTTGGTTTCTAGTTTTATAGCATTGCGATCTAAGAAAACGGATTGCAGTTTATCTCGATTAAAAAAAATTTCTTAACGTTTGCTTTGTGGCCTACCATGTTGGTTTATTTTTTAGAGTATTTGTAGAATAATGTATACTATGTTCTGTCTATGTCTAGAAGTTTGAGTTGATTATATTGTTTTGCTCTTTTGTGTCCTTATTTTTTTTTCCTGTTGATCTGTCTTTCCTTGAGGGTGGCATGTTTCCCATTATTATTGTCCAGTTGTTTATTTCTCTCTTTAATTCTGTGAGGATTTGATTAATATATTTTGAGGTATTTCATTGGGTGCACATGTTTATTATGGCTATGTCTTCTCGTGCTTTTACTCTTAATGATTATGAGGTGATCATTCTTTTCTCTTGTTATGTTATTTGTCTTGAAATATATTTTTTTCAGAAATTAATATTGCCACACTTGCTTCTTTTAGGGGAAAGAGGTGGGTTACCATTCACTTCATACTCTTTTTGTCCAGCCTTTGATTTTTAGTCTGTTTTTGTATTTGTATCTGAGGTGTGTTTCATATAATAAGCAAAATATAGATGGGTCTTGTTTTCTTATCTAGTCTGCTACTCTGTCTTTTTACAGGTGCATTTAGCTTGTTCACTTTCAGTGAGCCTTTTGATATGGATGGATTTGTTGCTCTCATTTTGATTAGTGTTTGTGTATGTTAGTGTGACTAGGTATGTGTCAGTGTGTATGTGTGTGTGTGGTATGATTTGTTTCTTTATTTTTCTGGTATTTCTGTGTTGTTTTGCATTTTACTTTAAGTGTGTTGGTTTTGGGGAGGACTTGTCTTTTATATTTGTCTCAGGTTTGTGTGCTGCCATTGTTGATTTTCGTCCATAGTACTCCATTTAGTATTTTTTTGTAGTGGTAGTCTTGTTTTTGAAAATTCCTTTAGTATATCCTTCTTTGGGAGTACTTTTGTTTCTTTCTCATATTTGAGTTATAATTTTGGTTGTTGGTTTAAGATTTTAGATATGATGTCCCATGGTCTTCTTGCCTACATAGTTTCTGCTGAAAAACCTGAGTTTATTCCAATTGTCCTTTTGAATGTACTTGGAGAAAGAGGAGGCTTTCTCCTCCAGTAAAGAGTTACACTCTTGGAAACCCACAGTGGGAGTTCTATCCTGTCATATAAGGTCTCTGTGAATCTTACTTGATTCGATGGCTGTGAGTTTTGCTTTTTGGTTTGAATGCGACTGTTTTTCCTCTCTGGCTGTTCTTGGAGGTTTTCCTGGTCTTTAATGTAGGAGCTTTTGGCTGCAATATTTTGTGGTGTTTCTTTTCACATCCCTTCTAATTGGCGTTCTCTCAGTTTCCTTTTCATCTGATATGCAGTGAGGAAAATTTTCCTTCGGGAGTTCCTCGATGATTCTTTCTGGATTTTTTTTGTTTTATCCACTTCTGGCATCCCTATAATTCATAGGTTATTCTTGATTGTGTCCCATATTGTTCTTGGGCTTTCTTCAGTCTTCTTTCCGTTCTTTGTTTCTTGTTTTTCTCTCAGATTAGAATCAAAAGATGTGTCTTCAAGCTCACTAATTTCACTAATTTAGGATTTCATCTCTTTAATTCTGTTTCTCTGTTATTTTTTAAAAAATTTTTCTCTGTTTTATAGTTGTGTAAATTTGCTGTTGTAGTTTTTGACTTGTTTCTTGTAAGATGTATAGTGAGGTTTCTAACTTTTCTGTTCTTACTTTATTTCTCTCATTGCCCTCCTTTATAGTGCAATGTATAATCATCATACTGGTGAATTCTTTTTCTGGTAATTCCATAGCTTGTTAACTGCAGCCACTAATTTTAGGTCTAGGTGTTCCTCACTTATTTGTGCCTCTTTCTTTCCTTTCCTTCCCTTCCCCTTCTTCCCTTTCTCCTTTCCTTTCTTCTTGTGTGTACCCTTAGTTTTTTATGGTTTCATTGACCTTGGTGTAACTGTTAGGGGTGGCTGGGAGGGTGTGTTGTGTAAGGGTAGTTAAATCTTTTCAGTGGCATAGAGGAAGAATAATGAACAGTTAAGAACAAGTGTTGGGGGCAGACAGAGTAGGCCTAGGGGAGGATAAGAGAATGGGAGGAATGACCAGCCTGTGTGAGCACGAGGTGCTGACAGGGCCACTTATCAGCCATCAGAGAACAAAACATCGTATCACTGTGTGCTCACTTCCCTGATTCCATCGCTGAAGACAAATGGGTGCATAAGCAAATGTGAAGAAAGCTGATGGTGCCCGTCTATCAAAAGATATAGCGTCTGGGGTCTTAAAGGCTTGAAGGTAAACAAACGGCCATCTAGCTGAGAACAATAAAGCCCACATGGATGAAGCCCACCAGCCTGTGTGATCACGAGGTGTCGAAGGAATCATCAAAGAACAAAAAATCCTATCATTGTGAATGATGGGGAGTGTGGCTTGGGGACCCAAAGCCCATCTGTAGACAACTGGACATCCCCTTACAGAAGGGTCACGGGGAGAAGACGAGCCAGTCAGGGTACAGGGTGGCAACGATGAAACATACAACCTTTCTCTAGTTCCTAAATGCTTCCTTTCTCCCACCCCCTCACTATCATGATCCCAATTCTACCTTACAAATCTGGCTAGACCAGAGGATGTCACTGGTATAGATAGTAGCTGGAAACACAGGGAATCCAGGACAGATGATCCCTTCAGGACCAGTGGTGAGAGCGGTGATGCTGGGAGGGTGGGGTGGAAAGGAGGAACTGATTATAAGGATCTACATATAAACTCCTCCCTGGGGGATGGACAACAGAAAAGTGGGTGAAGGGAGATGTTGGATAGTATAGGATGCGACAAAATAATAACTTCTAAATTATTGAGGGTTCATGAGGGAGGTGAGAGCAGGAGGGAGGGGGAAAATGAGGACCTAATGCCGGGGGCTTAAGTGGAGAACAAATGTTTGAGAATGATGAGGGCAACGAATGTGCTTTACACAATTGATGTGTGTATGGATTGTGATAAGAGTTGGATGAGCCCCCAATAAAATGATTTTTAAAAAAGACCAAAAATATGGCAGGTCAGCTTGGGCTCATAAACATGAACATGGCAAAGCTTCCATTATTACTGGCAAGAAAAAAAAAACCTTCCTATTCTCTGCAAATCAGCAAATAAAGCTAAAATTTCAACAACAACAAAAAAAAAGCTTAAATTTCTTTTTTGAGAAAAGTTGAATGAGAAAAAAGAAGTGGAAGGGATAGTAATAGAGGATGGAGGGGGAAAAGGGTCAGGTAGGGCTAATATATTATTAAAAAAGAAAAGAAAAAAATACTTATTTTAAAAGGATGAAAGGATGGCTAATACTGATTGCAAATGAATTTTAAGAGTAGGATAAGCTTTTGTTTTGAATAAAAAGAAAGATTAGGATTAAAGATGAGAAAAAAGAAAGCAAGAAAAGGAAGAGCTATTCGTGTTTGTTTGGGTTCTAAACTCTGCCCAGCAATATTGTAGCTCACGTGTGAGAGAAAGGTGTATGTCCTGAAGAAGGGTGGGAAGCCTAGGTGGGCTCAGGACCTGTACTGGAAGTACAAAGGGTGCAAGGTCAACTCAGCAGTTATGATCAGTGCCTGTGGACGGGTGAATCCTGCTGGCAGGGTACTTAGTATGGCTGGAATGTTTATGTTTTTTAGTGGCCTGAAGGTGAGGGGGTCCAGTGTAATGGCACGTTATGGGGAGCTTTCTCACAGTGGTCCTGGGCTGAGTGGATATGGAATGGGTGGGCTTACAACTTCCAAGAGATGTGTCTCTGAAAAGGGTGTGAGAGGGTACCTTTTGTTGGGATAGTTCAGGCACGAGGGGTTGGGGACTGATCAGTCCCAGGGAGCAAGCTATTGTTCTCAATGTTCTAGTGTGGTCTCTAAGAGACCAAACCCCCTGTGATTGAGTCATTGATGACTCATAGTGGCCCCCTGTGGGTTTCCAAGACTATAACTGGTTATGGGAGTAGAAAGCCTAGTCTTTTCCACTAGGAGCTACTGGTGGTTTTGAACTG
This sequence comes from Echinops telfairi, assembly GCF_000313985.2. Taxonomy (NCBI): domain Eukaryota; kingdom Metazoa; phylum Chordata; class Mammalia; order Afrosoricida; family Tenrecidae; genus Echinops; species Echinops telfairi. Next base: position 7,728,237 of record NW_022103921.1, read on the forward strand.
CTGACCATGAGGATTGTAGCTCAATGTGTAACCACTAAAATACTCTTAATTTTGGATAGTCTAGTGTGGTCTAAATGAGGTGCTAACTGGGAGATAGTGCTGTTGCTACCTTGATGATTATCGAAGTCAAACAAAATGTTTGTTTTTTTTAAAAAAGACCGACAGAAGGAATAGTACTGATTTAAAAGGTATTATAAAATAGTACAAGACTTTGTTTTAAAGAAGGGGAGGAAAAAGAAAGAAAGGGTGGAGGGTGGGAGTGGGGAATAGTAGGAGTTATAAACTCTATCCTAGGAGAGATCAAGACTGCAAGGCAGAGATCATTTGAGCAATTGGAAGCAGTACCTAGGAGTGGTTCCAAATCCCTGACCATCCAACCAAACTGTTGGCCATCACTTAAGAATCTTTGAACAGTCTCACATCAAGCCATTTATTCTTCGAAGCAAATGATACTACCAGGTGTTCTGCCTATTGGGAGGATTTCCTTTCACCACTGTCTTTCGGGGGGGGGGGGGAAAGGGGCTGTAGTCCTGCTGCTTTCCACCTTCAAGTAGGATTTGCAAATAGTGCATACTATCTGTAAATTAAGCATGTGTTCATGGCACATCTTATCATAAAGAACTCGCCATGAGACCCTAGTTGCCGGGTTAGAGAAAGATGGTAGGTACTGTGACAGGAGTGGAGACTCTAGGCATTTGGACCACTTCTTCATTAAATTTGCTTGTACCTTCAGTGCTGCTCTAGTTCGATCTCATCTATCCCTAATCCAATTTAGATGGAGTGCTGCTTGCTCATCTACTTTATGACTCTGGGTCAGACACCTAGTTAGTGCTGAACAGCTCTGGCTTCATGGTGATTGAGTGACCCACTGTGAAGTGAACAGTTGAAATTGGAGTCACCACCTGGTTAAGTTTTTGAAAAGCCACTATCATTCTTTTTGCAACTAGATGAATCTGAAGATGGCTTCGGCTAGCTAGCAACAATACGTGGACTTGAGTTGGACTGGGCTGGGCTGCCTTCTTGATATAAAATTACTTTTTGATATGAACTTCTTTCTTTTACAAATAAGAGTATCACTGATTTTATTTCTCTCGACAAGCTAGCACAACACACTTAGTAACCATTTACACGCATATTCTCCAGGTTTCTGTCTGAGGATGTGAGAAAACGGCAGCAGTTATTTATAAGTATAACGTACTTTTTCCCAGGTTCTCATCAGTACTTCACTTTAATAATACTCCGAGACTCGATTCTAGTGTTAGCTTTAGAAGAAACATGGGTGGTGAGAGAATTTCCTGGGGGCTTTTAGCAATATTTTGTAAGGCATCTGCCCCAAACCACTTCAGATGTAGCCATGTGTGGCATCTCAACATGTACTATTGGACTAGTCTCCTGAATTGTGTTTTTTTTTTTACTGTTAGTGAATTAATATCTTCAGGTGGGAGGAGCTATTGACTGGGGTGGCTCAATGCAAAATAGGGGCTCAATATCCTTATCTTTATGATTATCAGCCTGTTTGTCTCCACCCCATGTTTCTGGGTCCTCTTTCTTTTCAGACACCATTCTAGGTTGAAAATTTAGCTGCCATTATAATTTAACTATTTGTATGATAAGACGATGTAGTTTTTGGCAGTGTTAGCTCTGTTACTACAAGAGTGAAATCTTTCTTTTGTGGCATGAGTGGAAGCTGTGAGATCTTTCGTGTGGCACTTGAGTCACGCTTGTGCAGTTCTCAGGTGCACTCTTTCCTTGACTACTGTTGTAAGGACCAACCGCCCAACTTTCCTTTACTTTTCATCTTGACTAAACTGCTGAAAAATATCAAACATGATCACTTAGAGCTTTGCTCCTTACAATACTTCATCAGTTGGTGGTGACACTTTGGTTATAAACTCAATGCCTCCTTACTAATAGTGGCAGATTTATCTGTACTAGCAGAAGCAGCATTCTCGGTACCCTTAGTTCTAATCAGATTTGAGAATTTAGCAAGTTCTTCTTTACCATTTTTCCCCCCTCTAGAACTACTCCCAGTACCAGTTGTAGACTGGGTTTTCTAGAGGAAAAAAACCAAGACACTTATATATGTATATAAAGAGATGGTTATGTCAGGAAACTGGTTTATATAAAAATTGTGATTCACGGAACTGAAAAGAGCTAACCAGTTCAGCTTACTTCCGTGGATCAGATAATGAGTTGAAAACCCTTCCCAACCAATTTGGTTGATGGCTAAAAGGAGCAGGATCCAAAAGGCAAGGTTGATGATTGAAAGGAGAAGAAGCTAAGGAACAGGAAGCAGAAATGCAAACCTAGGCAGTGGTAGCAGCTGTGCTCGCGGCAGTGTGGTGAGCAGTTGCAGTTGCGAGCAGCCGCAGCTGTGGTGGATGACAAAATCCACACCAAAAGGACAAAGAGAGCGAGAATGCCCCTCAATACATTTGCTTCGTAGCTTCCTCAAGGGCCCAGACCTCCAGGAAGGTATCATCAGGCTACAACCCAACCCACTCAGACTATTTTTCCATAGATATAACGAGTTGGCAGAGAAACTAACCCTGTCACATTATTCCTGGCTAAATACAGCCTTTTCATTTCATATGATCAATTGTTCTAAGGAGTGCCACCTTAGAGGCTTAAGGTTGATCCTGGGAGAGAGAGGGCAGGTACTTTAAGGGTTTGGAGTTTATGTGGTACATTAATTAGTTCCTTCTTCTTGCAACTTTGATTTTCTTGATTATACCCATGGATACTTTTACCAAAGGCAGTAAATGGCATGGAGGTTACTGGCCATATCTGGCCTTCTATGGCTTCCCAATTGCCACGTGGCAGGGGTCAGACATGCCTTTACCCTCCATCTTTCTTTACCCTACTTGGACACCAACCATTCCTCGCATGGCACTCTACTTTTATGCTAGGTTCAATAATTTGTTGCAATGGCCACATATAACTCACAGACAATGCTCACATTTAAGGGAAGTTGGGGTTTACTAGGGAAGTTAATAGGTTACCGAGTCAGGATCAACAAACAGTAAGGATATAGTTATTGGTTCACAGCACCACCTCTCTTCAGCCAGCAGCCAAGTCTTTGTTACATGGTCCCGTGGCCTTTGCCATCATGGGCCAGGAGGCCAGCCTGTGGCTCGACTTCACAATTTGGTAGTCTCAGTGCTGCTGTTCTTGTTATGCCCCACAGCCTCTGGGGCATCTGATCTGATAGCCTCTGCCCCTTCAGACTGAGATCTTGGACATGCTCATCCAATAGTCCTATGCCTTCTCTTTCTGGGTTTGATGGGTCTTATACACAGAGGAATGACTTTGATGGATGCATGGTTTTTGTCTTTTAGCCGACCATACTCCCAAGGAAAACGAAGTATGGTGTTACACCTTCTGGTAGAGTCTAGTGATGTACCCAAGGAAACACAGTGCGTGTCTTGGTTCACACCCTCTACTAAAGTTAGGTCTTAATTCCACCCCAGTCCTGATAAATAATATAATAGAGAATGCCCTTTAAAATGGGATTATAGCTACAGGCATAGAGTCTAGAATTATAATACATCACATAAGGAATTATGGCTAGAAGGGCCATATTATTTGACTACATCCCATAAACCAAATGCACTCATTGCCGTCATGTCAACTCTGACTCATAGTGACCCTATAGAACAGGATAGAACTACCCCTTTGGGTTTCTGAGACTTGAAATATGTATGGAAGAAGACAGCCTCATGTTCACCCACAGAGTGACTGGTGGGTTCAAACTCTTGACGTTGTGGTTAGCAGCTCAATTTGTAGCCCACTATGCTACTGAGCATTTCATTCAATATACTTAGGGTTGCTATGAGTGGAGCCAACTTGATGGTACCTAAAACAACAACAATAAATACATAATATAGAAATATCTTTTGTCAAACATGTATACATCTACATATGTATGTGTGTATATATATGTATATGCAACCTTATCCTCAATGTGATTTTTATATCACCGTGAATTCAAAATGCAGTATTCATAAGTCACGATCCCTGATTGTAACCACTAATGTACTTTGATTTCCAGACACTTGCCTTTTCTTGACTTTTTCTGTAGATGCGATCTTACACTATTTGTCCTTTTGTGTCTGACATATTTCACTCAGCATAGTGTTCTTAATAATATGTATCAAAATTTCATTTCTCTTATAGCTAAATAGTATTCCATTATGTATATATATCACATTTATCCAGTCATGTATTTATAGGCATTGGGTTATTTTCATATTTTGGTTATTGTGAATAGTACTTCAGTGAACATTGGTATACACATGTGTTTGAGTTCCTGTTCTCAATTCTATTGAGCATATGCTTAGGAGTGGACTTACTGAGTAAAATGGTAATTCTTTGTTTACTGTTTTGAAGAATCTCCAAACGTTTCCATAGCCGCTGCAATAGTTTGATTTCGATTTGGGGTTTTGCGTAACCATTAAATCCTTGGTCACCACAGAAATTTGCATTCACTAATTTAAGAAAAGTATCTAGAGCTTTTGTGAAATCTCAGTGTCTGAGAGTGGGTCTGTTTCAATTCCACTTCATACACGGCCGGCTCCTGAGCGGTAATTTGTACATATTATTACTCTGGGTGTTCCTTCATTACAGCTATGAAAGGAATCTGTGCAAATGAAAAGTGCTCAAGTGACTAAATATTCTAAGAGGTCTTGCTTAGAGATTTACATCTAAATAGTCTCATTTAAAAAAAATATGGAAAGATGGGAAGAACATGTTTAATTGTAATAAGATCCAAAACACACATATATGTAATCTACTTACTGACAGTAATTAAATGCTGACTCATCGCAACCCACTGAGACTGTAACTGTTTAGGGGAGTGGAAAGCCCAGTCTTTCTCCTGCAGAGTTGCTGGTGGTTTCGAACTGCCAGCCATACAGATTGCAGCCTAGTGTGTAACCATTACACCACCAGGGCTCCTGTACAGTGAACCCTTGTTTATCGCAGTTAATCGGTTCTAGACCCTACCGTGATAAATGAAATTCCACGAAGTAGGTTTCCTTATTTGTAAAGCAAATATTTTCATAGTTAGAGCATAAAGGACATGAAAAAACACCCTTTAGTCACCATTACACTCGTATTACCCAATTTATTAAACGAAAAAGGGAAAATACAGTAAAACATATTGGACGTTACAATGATCATTTATTATTTATTATATTATGGCATCAAGCGTGTACAGTATGAGCCAATCAGTGGCAGTAATGACAGCATGCGCTGTTACGCAAAAACCGCGATAGAGTGAAGTCGCGGAAGTCGAAGCGCGAAGTGGCGAGGGTTCACTGTATACTTAATATGCATATATACAAATTAACTAAAGTAAAAATAAAAATGATTTTATAATATTGTTTTCCTTTTAAAATACCTTGAAGTCTCTTGGGCCTTTCCCTCCAAGCATATTTCTCCAAAGAAGATTTAAAGGTGGCAAAAAAGCACATGAAAAAATGTTAAACATTATTAATTATTAGGTCGATGCAAACAAAAACCATATTAAGTTACCATTTCACAGGTACTAGAATGTCTATTAAAAGAAAAATGGAAAATAAGTATAGGCAAAATATTGCTTAGCTTTCTTTTATAGCTGTAATGAAGGAACACCCAGAGTAATATGTGCAAATTACCGATCAGGAGCCGGCCGTGTATGAAGTGGAGTTGAAACAGACCCACTTTCAGAGACTGAGATTTCACAGAAACTTTAAATACTTTTCTAAGTTAGTGAATGCAGGTTTCTGCGGTGGCCAAGAATTTAATAGTTACTCAAACTCAAAAAACCAAACCACTGCTATCCATTTGATTCATTCATGAGGATCCTGTTAACATTAAAAAGTAACTGCTGAATATTTGGCCCATCGCCACCTACAGCCAAGAGATGGCTTGTATTTGAATTCAGTCTTTTTATTAATCATGCCATTTTCATTAAAGCATGAGATAATGGGTTTTTCCTTTCCGTTTTCTAAATAGAAAAGAGAAGCATGGGCTAGGGGTGGGATCAGGGTGGGGGCTGACATCAGTGTTTTTGCAGTTTGGGTTAGGCTTGTTTTACAGTTAATTTTTTTTTTCTGGACTGGAAAAAAGTCCTTAAGCTCAAAGTAAGATGCTATTAATTTTTCTCTTTGATAGAAGTAACTTTTTGTATTTTTATTGCAGGCAAATTGGAATATTCCCATTGTACAGAAACAGAGGTAAGTTAAAAATATTACGATGTGTTATAAAGACTAATTCATTTTGTTGTATTATTAGTTCTGCATTACTAATAATTTTTCCTGTATTATTGTTTTTGAAACTCAGTTATCTAAATAAGGTCCAGAATCCTTAATAAGAAATTCAGTTTATTTTTAATTGTTATATGTATTTTATTTATTAAAAATAAGAACCCCTTGAAATTTGAGCAAAATGTTTATTCTGAAGTTATTCTATGTGAATATAGGGGGACCATTGTGAATACTACAAAGGCAGCATGGCTTTGCATTAGTTTTGACTGACGTTATATAGAAAGCCCAAGTCTAGTGCCTGCCTTGCAGGTAATTCTTACTCAGTGACCCAATATGAGGGGTTTACAGGAGCAGATGGTTTCATCTTTCTCCTGTAGAGTGACGGGTGGGTTTGATTCGCCAGGCTTGTGGTTACCAGCCCAACATCTACTTCGCAGCATCACGAAGACTCCTTTGGTATTGTAAGTTGTTGTTAGGTGCCAAAGAGTCTCTTCCACCCCATCCTGACCCTACTATGCACAACAGAACTAAACACTGAACTAGTGAACAACAGAACTAGTAACACCGTGTCATCCCCACAAGTGTCACTGTGCCTGAGCCCATTATTGGCCATCACCGTGTCAGTCCGTCTTGTCCACACAGTCAATTGCCTGAGCATAGGCAATAAAACTGAAGTAAACATCTTTCTGGTATTCTTTGCTTTCAGTCAAGATCCATCTGACAACAGCAGTGATAATCCTTGTTGCACATTCTCTCTTGAATCTGGTCTGAATCTTTGACGGTTCTCTGTCAATCTGTTGCTGCAACCATTGCTGGATGATCTCTAGCAAAATTTTATTTGCATTTGATGGTAATGGTATTGTTTTCTAATTTGAGCATTCTCTTGGGTGACCTTTCTTTGGTTGTTGTTAGTTGTTTTTAGGTGCCATTGAATTGGCTCTGACCCATAGAGACCCTAAGTGCGATGAATGAAACACTGCATGGTCCTGTGCCCTGCACACAGTTGTTCCTATGCCTCAGCCCATTGTTGCAGCCACTGTGTCAGTCCATCTCGTTGAGCGCCTACCTCTTTTTTGCTGCCCTTCCACTTTACCAAACATGATGTCCTTCTTCTTTACCAAACTTGATGTCTTTCTTCCGGGACTGGTCCTCCTTATGTAAGATGAAGCTTTCACATCCTTACCTCTAAGGGGCACTCTGGCCTTACTTCTTCCAAGACATACTGGTTTGTCCTTTTAGCAGTTCACGGTACATGCAATATTCTTCTCCAGCACCGTAATTCAAATGCATCGGTTCTTCTATGATCTTACTTTTTCAATGTCTTAACTTTCACATGCATATGTTGCAATGGAGAGTACTGTGGCTTGAATCAGATGTGTGCCTTACTTCTCAAACTATCATCCTTGCTTTTCAGTACTCTATAGAGGTCTTGTGCAGCAGTTTTACCTAATGCAACATGTCTTTTGATTTCTTGATTGCTACTTCCATGAGCACTGATTGTGGATTCAAGTAAGACAAAATCCTTGACAACTTCATTTTTTTCTTCATTTCTCATGATGTTACCTATTGGCCCAGTTGTGAGGATTTTGGTCTTCCTTACATTGAGTTATAATCCGTACTGAAGGCTACAATCATTTACTTTTTCAGCAGCTACTTCAGTTCCTTCACACTCAACAAGCAAGGTTATGTCGTATAACATGTTGCATGTTGTAAATAAGCCTTCCTCCCATCCTGATGCCACATTCTTCTTCATATAATCCCATTTCTCCGATGATTTGCTCAGCATACAGAATGAACATGTATGGTGAGAGGATGCAACCTTGTTGCACACCTTACCTGATTTTAAACCATGTGGTTTTCCTTTGTTCTATTCACACAACTTCCTCTTGATCCAGGTGCAAGTTCCTTATGAGCATAATGAAATGTAAGTGTTCTGGGATTCCCATTCTTCTCAAGGTTATCCACAGTTTATTATGGTTCATCTAGTCGAATGTCTTTGCATAGTCAAAGAAACACAAGTAAACATCTTTATAGTATTCTCTGTTTTAACTGCAGACCCGTCTGACATTAGCAATGATATCCATGGTTCCACACCCTCTTCTGAATCTGTCCTGACCCTCTGGCATTTCTCTGTCAATGTACTGCTGCAATCATTGTTGAATGATCTTAAGCAAAATTTTACTTGTGTGAGATATTAATGATATTATTCTAAAGTTGAGCATTCTGTTGGGTCTTGAGCACAAATACGGATCTCTTCCAGTCAGTTGGCCAAATAGTTCCAAATTTCTTGGTATAAACAAGTGAGTGAAACATTTCAATGAGTATTCTATCAATTCCTGGAGGCTTGTTTTTAATCATTTTATTGGGAGCTCTTATGGATATCATAACATTCCATAGTTAAATCGAATCAAGCAGTATTGTACAATTGCTACCGCAATCAGTTTAGAAAATTTTCTTTCTTCTTAAACTTCTTGATATCAATTCCCCTTTATCCCCTCCTTTCTCCAACCTACTCCCCAGGTACCCTTTATCTCTGTCTGTCTGTCTGTCTGTCTATCTATCTATCATTTAGCCATATCTTACACTATCCAATATATCCATTCACATACAATTCTGTTACTCGCTCCCCTTGTGTGGGGTTATGCAGTCATCAATGCTATCAGTTCTCTATTCTGTCCCTCACCTCCCACCCCAACCCATTGCCGCGTCCTCAGGGAACCATTATTACCCCTGTTATTATTTCTGAAGGGTTATCTATTTTGGCTTTCATGTATCAAATGATCTTAAATATACAAATGAAAATACACAAATCTAACATTAATGAAGCAAAACAAAAACCATAATAGTATGGGAAGGAAATATTAAAGAACTAGAGTATAGTTATGTGTTTCATCAGTGCCACACTGCACTCTGGATTTATCATCCCTTCTGGATGGCCCTTCTGAGAGGGGCTGTCCAATTATCTTACACATGGGTTTTGGGTATCCACTACATTCTTGCTCCTTCCCATTGATTTGGTTACTTGTTTTTGAACTTCTGATACCTTTTCCTAATGACACCTCCTGATCACATAGCCTGGTATGCTTCTTCCATGTGTGCTTCTTCCCTGTTATATGGCAGCTTATTTAACTATAAGCCTTTCAGATCTCAGATGCTATATTTTTCAGTAGCTTGTCACTATCAGTAGCTTTCTTCACCACATTGGCTTATGCATCCATTTTGTCTTCAGCACTCCTGTCAGGAAGGTGAGTATAATACAGTGCCACATAATTAGAACAAACTTCATACTGCTGTAAGATTTAAGCCCAGAGTCCATCTGCTTTCCTTTTGTATTTGCATATAAATGCATATACAAAAATACCTATATTTATATACTTACATGTATACATATATCTTTTTTACTTCTTTCCTCTTTTTCTTTTCCCCTCCACTGTCATGTCTATCTGTCATTCACCTCTCAGTAATTCCACTCAGATACAATTCAATTGATCAAATATGACGAGAAAAGGTACACCCTCTTCCCCATCAATATTAGAACCTTCACTGTTCTCCTGTACCCATCATTATTGGCTCATCACCCACCTCCTCCCTTCCCATACCCCCCAGGAACCGTTGATCCAGTTGCTGTCTCTGTAAGATTGCCTATCCTGCCTATCTTGCATAGAATAGTACTCCCCACAAAGAGAAAAGAAAGAACATACAGATAGTCAAAAGTCTTAACAGGGAATCTGACACAGAGCAGATGAATATCTCTCTGTTAACTAGAGAGAAGGACCTATTATAATACAATAGTCCAGTCACCTTTACTTCCAGGGTTCCATATCCCAGGTCCTGCTTACCTAACAAAACCTACACCTATGCTTCAGTATTGAAGCACTTGGGATATATAGGATCATATCATTTGCAAATGGAGTGTCGCTTCTTTGCTGATTGTATTCCCTAGTTCTTTTTGTTGTCTGATGTTTCTAACTAAGACTTCTAGTAGAATGTTGATTTAGTGTGGTGATAGGGAGCATCCTTGTCTGGTCCCTGTTTTCAGGGAAAATATTTATAGTTTTTCCTTCTTGAATGTGATGTTGGCTGTATGAGTTTCTTTCTTTTAAAAAAATCATTTTAGTGGGGGCTCATACACCTCTTATCATAATCCACCCATCCATCCATTGTGTCAAGTACATTTGTACATTTGTTGCCACCATCATTTTCAAGACATTTTCTTTGTACTTGAGCCCTTGGTATCAGCTCCTCATTTTTCC
>NW_022103921.1:7739313-7763126 GCF_000313985.2 Echinops telfairi
GTTAGATGGCCGCTTGTTTATCTTCAAGCCTTTAAGACCCCAGACACAATATCTTTTGATAGCCGAGCAGTGTCAGCTTTCCTCACATTTGCTTATGTGCCCATTTTGTCTTCAGTGATCTTGTAGGGAAGCTAAGCATCACGAAATGCCAGGTTATTAGAACAAAGTGTTCTTGCATTGAAAGAGTACTTGAGTAGATGCCCAATGCCCATCTTTTAATACTTAACATATAAATATATATACATAGATATATTTCTCTATCATTATATTTAAATATCTTTACATATGGACATGCTTGTATTTAGACCTTTATAAGTGCCTTTTGCGTCCTAGTCCTTTCCTCTATTTCCTTTTACTTTCCACTTGTCCCACTATCATGTTTGCCCCTTATTCAGGTTTCAGTAATTCCTCTCAGTTACATTGCCCTTGATCCAGTCCCACTGGTCATCCTGTCTCCTTTTCACCATTGATTTTAGATCACTGTTCCCTTGTCCCTGGGTTTTTTAACACCCACTTCCATTCCCCCAGCCTTCTCTCCCGTGGTTCCCCCTGCCCCTCCACTCGCTCGCAACCATTGGTCTCATTGTTTTCTCCCCTGGATTGTTTAGTAAGTAAGGCAGAGACAGTAATAAGCACAAAAACAAAGCAGAGCTAAAGAAAACAACAAAAACAATGATTAAAAAAAAGTAGAAGAAAGAAAAGCTTTTAGTTCCAGGTCTGTTTTTTGACCTTTAGGAGTGTTTTATGGTTGAGTCTGATGGGGTGCCACACCCTAGCCCCAAAGTCTATTTTAGGTATTCCCCAGGGACTTAATGAATTGTTCCCCTTGCTGTTTGTTCTGTTGAAAGTCCTTAGCATTTTGCCCCTGTGTGGTGGGGTCAGATCGGGCACAATTCCCACACTGTCCCTCCACTGTTGCTTCTCGAAGTGCTATGGGTCTGTGAGGGATGTTGTGTCTTGTGTTGGGGCCGGCCCAATGGTTCCTCTCTGTGCGTTGGCTGGCTGTATGCTTTTTTTACATGGCTTTTATTATGGTGAAGAATTTCCCTTCTATTTCAGTTTTGCTGAGTGTTTTAATAAAAAATGCGTGTTGTATAATGTGTGTTTTATATTGTCAAATGCCTTTTTTCTGTATCTGTTGATATGATTGTATAGTTTTTGTTTGTTGCCTTGTTTATGTGGTAGATTACATTGATCGTATTTTTTAACGTTAAACCATCCCTGCATCCCTGGAACAAATCTTATTTGGTCATGGTGGATTATTTTTTTTTTATATCATGCTGAATTATATTGTCCAGAATTTTGTTGAGGATCTTTGTGTCTATGTTCATGTGGATTTTTGTTATTTAAATTTTTAACTTTGTTTGTGTGGTCTTTGGCTGGTTTTGGAATCAGAGCCATGCTTGCTTCATGAAATGAGGTTGCTTTCTTTTTCTCTATTCTTGAGTAGTTTGTTTAGTATTGGTGAGAAATCTTCTGTGAATATTTGGTATAATTACCAAGTGAAGCCCTCTGATCCTCAGCTTTTCTTCATTGGAAGTTTCTTAATGACCTGATCTATTTCTTCTTGATCTATGGGTCTGTTGAGTTATTCAATATCTGCCTGCTTTAATTTGAATGGATGGTGTACTTCTAGATATGTCCATTTCTTTTAGATTTCAACTTTTTTGAGTACAGTTTTTCATAGTATTATCTTATTTTTCTTTTTATTTCCTTTGGATCTTTTATGATGTCATAGTTTTCATGACTCATTCAGGGTATTTTCATCTTTTTTCCCCCCTTTGTTAAGTTTGCCTGTGGTCTATTTCTTAATCCTTGCAAACCAACTTGTTGTCTTGTTGATTAATTTTATAGTTTTTGTTGTCAATATAATTTATTTCTAGCCAGATTCTTTTGAATTGTTTGTGTTGTCCTTGTTCCAGTTCTTGAAGGTGTTGTGTAAAGATGTTGATTTTGGATTTTTCCTTTTTTTCCATATGTATGTTGATTGCTATAAAGTGGCCTCTGGTTTCCCTAGTTTACCCAGACTTACACAAGAAGCATGGTGTTTTTTACCCAAAACTGGCCCAGTAAGATGGCTGCATGAGCAGGTGCATTGTTGTGGTTGGATAACCAGTCTTGTCTGCCACGAATCAGGTTTTTTTTGTTGTACACGGTCACTCAATCTTTTCTGAACCTCTAAATAGAAAGCTTGACTAATAGTCTGACCTAATGGAACGAATTCCAAATGCATTATCCACCTCATATCACATCTGTTTTTTGGGGGTTACCCCTTGTGTACTGTGTTTTTGTTCGCTGAAGCATTTTGTATTTGTCTATGAGATTGTTTGCTGATTATGTTGTTAATCTCTTTTCTGCCTTTGTTGAGTTTCTTTCTTGATGTTCTGTCTCTTCTGAGAGTGGCTTATTGAAGTCTCCTGTCATTATTGTCGAATTTCTATATCCTTTTTCCGTTCTTTCAGGATTTGACTGACGTATTTCAAGGGCCTTTGTTTGCTGCATGTTGTTTATTATGGTTATGTTTTCTTGGGCTTTATTCCCCTTATTATATAGTGTCCATTCTTACCTCTTACTATTTATTTGCCTTGAAGTCTATTTTCTCAGAGATTAATATTGATTAATGAATTCTGCCTTATTTTGGTTGCTGCTTGCTCGGTATGCTTTTGTCCAGCCACTGATTTTTAGTTTGTTTTTGTGTTTCTGGAGTGTGTTTCTTGTAGACAGCATATTTATGAGTTTTTTCTTTTCCATTCTGCTACTCCCCATCTCTCTTTATTTTTTCTCCCTGTCTCTTTACTGGTGCTTTTAACCCATTAACATGAAATTATTGATATGTATACATTTATTACTGTCATTTTGCCTTGTATTTGTGTGTTTTGTGTGTGTGTGTGGTGAGATTAGATTTATTTTTTCCTCCTGTATTTTTTCATTGTTTTGGCTGTTTCTCTGTGTGGGTTGGTTTTTGTAAACAATTGTCTTGGATCTTGGTGTCAGGTTTGTTTGGTGTTGTTGATTTTAGGCCATAGTACTTTCTTGAGTGTATTTTGTAGTGATGAGCTTTTTTTTTTTTTTTTGACTTGCATTTTTATTTATATATATATTTATTTATTTATTTTTAATCATTTCATTAGGGGCTCATACAACTCTCATCACAATCCATACATACATCAATTGTGCAAAGCGCATTAGTACATTCATTACCCTCATCATTATTCTCAAAACATTTTCTCTCCACTTAAGCCCCCGGCATTAGGTCCTCATTTTTCCCCTCCCTTCCCGTTCCCCCCTCCCTCATGATCCCTTGATAATTTATAAATTATTATTTTGTCATATCTTGCCCTGACCGACATCTCCCTTCACCTACTTTTTGGTTGTCTGTCCCCCAGAGTGAGGATGTCACATATAGTTCCTTGTAATCGGTTCCCTCTTTTCCACCCACTCTCCCTCTACCATCTCTGTTTTGCCACTCACACCACTGGTCCTGTAGGGCTCATCCGCCCTGGATTCCCTGGACTTTCAGTTCCTATCTACCAGTGTACATCCTCTGGTCTAGCCAGCCTTGCAAAGTTGAATTCGAGTCATGGTAGTGGGAGTGGGGAGGAAACATTTAGGAACTAGAGGAAAGTTGTATTTTTTTCATAATTGTTACATTGCACCCTGACTGGCTCATCTCTTCCCCAAGACCCCTCTGCAAGGGGATCTCCAGTGGCCTACTAATGGGCTTTGGGTCTCCACTCCTCACTCCCCCCCATCATTCACTATGGTAAGATTTTTTGTTCTGATGATGCCTTATACCTGATCCCTTCGACACAGCACTGTTGGACGACTTGACTTGATAGATCTTTTCAGAGCTTTCCACCCAAGTGTAAAAAATTCACATTCTTTTCACGCCCACATGGCACACATTCGAAGATAGACCACATGCTGTGACACAAGTCGAACCTGTGTAAATTCAAGCAAATAGAGATTATGCAGACATCTCTTTCTGACCATTATGCCGTAAGGCTGGAAATCAACAAAAGGACAATGAAGAAAACAATGGGAAACAATGGGAGAATGATTAATGAGTGGGCATTGACCCAGATCACAGATGAAATCAAGAAGTTTCTAGAAACCAATGTGAACGTAAATATGACGTACCCATACCTTTGGGATACAGCAAAGGCATTTATCAGAGGAAGACTGATAGCAATAAATGCACATATGAAAAAAGAAGAGAGACTCATGGATAATATGCTGGCACAAAACTTACCCCAATTAGAGCAGAGTCAACAGAACAATCCTATAAGCAAGATGATGGAAATAATAAAAATCAGAGCTGACATACAGGAGAGGGAAAACAAGAAAACTATGGAAAAAAATTAATGCAGCGAAAAGTTGGTTCTTTGAAAGAATTAGCAGAATTGGTAGACCGCTGGCACACCTAACCAAAGAAAGAAAGGAACAAAAACATTTTAAAAAGAAAGGAAGGAATGAACATCAATTGCAAGGACGAGGGATGAAACGGGACATTACAACGGATCCTAATGAAATCAAAAGGATAATTACACAGTACTATGAAGGCCTACACGCTAACAAATTCAACAACTTGGAAGACATGGACAAATATTTGGAAACACAATCCCTCCTTAGACTATTCCAGATGGGTGTCAAGAACCTCAACAGACCCATAGCAATGGAAGAAATAGGCAACGTTATAAAGGGATTACCAACCAAAATATCCCCTGGGCCAGATGACTTCACAGGAGAATTCTACCAAGTATTCAGGAAAGAACTGACACCAATCCTACACAAACTCTTCCAGAACAAAGAAAAAGACGGAAAACTCCCAAACTCTTTCTATGAAGCTAGTAAAACTCTGATACCTAAAGCGGGCAAAGATCCCACAAGAATCGAGAACTACCGTGTGTCCCTGAAAGTAAGACATCCCCTGAAAATAAGACCTACTTACAGTTTTGCCTCTCGCTGAAATATAAGGCATCCTCCCAAAAATAAGACTTCCCCCAAAATAAGGCCCCCTGAAGCTACCATAACTCTAGACTCTGGTCTGTAGCGTTGGGCGCCGCTGCGCAGCTCACTGTTGGCCGCAGCACAGCCAGAGCAGACAGGAAGGGCGAGGTCTCTTTTAATAAAACAATAAACAATAAATGTGTGCCGTATTCTTCTTCATGGAAAAATAAGATATCTCCTGAAAATAAGACCTAGCGCATCTTTGGGAGCAAAAAATAATATAAGACACTATCTTATTTTCGGGGAAACCAGGTACAGACCAATATCTCTAATGAACATCGATGCAAAAATCCTTAACAAAATACTGGCCAATAGAATTGCTGTTCCTTTTAATATAGCTGTTCTTTTTTCTCTGGCTGCTCTTAGAATTTATTCCTTGCTGTTGTTAAACATTTTGACTACAGTGTGCTGGGGAATTTTCATTTTGGGATCTCTCCTGATTTGGGTTCTTTTGACTTCCAGGATAGTTATCTTTTCATCCTTTAGGCAATAAGGAAATTTTTCTTTCAGGAGTTCTCTGACTATTCTGTGTGGATTTAAAAAAAATCCCCCCCCCCCCGGGGATCCCTATAAGATGTTGTTTGTGCCCCTTGATACTGTCCACATTGTAAGTTCATTTTCTGGTAAATGCACAACCTGTGTAAATTCCAGCATTTCACCTAGTCTGGGTGTTGTTGGATTACTTTTTTTTGTTTCTCTTTTTATTGCATGCAGACAGATGTTTTATTGACATCATGGTATAGCTATTAGGGATGTTAGGCAGTTGGGGTGATGTAGGAGTAGTTAACTGTTAGGTGTTGCAGTGGAGGAAGGTAGACATTTTATGTCAAGTGTCTGATGGAGAGTGTTAGAGTAAGTGTTAGGTAGTAGACTGAGCTGTGGAAGAGGAAGTCTTAAGGGATTAAGAATGGAAAAAGGAGGCAAAAAGAGAGGGTTTATGTAGTGTCAATTGATAGGCTAAAATAGAGGATATTAGACCAAAAAATTGCCTTCTTTTGCAATGATGGAGGAAAGGCTAATAATAATTGAGAGGAAAAAGAAAATAATTTTAAGAGTGTTGTCACCTTTGGTTTTATGAGGATGAAAAGGAAAGAGCAGGATTGATAAAAAAAAAGAAAAGACAAAGAGGACTGTGAAATAGAAGTTTAGAGAATAAGTTAAAGGAGGAAAGAACAAGAGACAAAAGTATTAAAGCTGAAATTAGAAACAACAATACCAGAACAAAAAGGGGAAGAGTAGTTAATGTGTGTTTGTTTGGGCGCTAATCTTTGTCCAGGAGCTTTGTCTGTGGTGCTGTGCTAACTTTTGGCTTAATGATGTGTTGAGGGCCAAAAAGAAAAGAAAAATTTAATTGAAATAAAAAAGTTTTAGTAACAACAATAATAATAATAATCTTTTTGTCCCTATGTAGACCAACAAATGTGGAAGTCCTGTGTGTTAGTCAGGGCTGACTAGAGAAACAAAGTCATAGACCCTCATATGTGTACAAGAAAGAGCTTTATGTACAAGAGCAATTGAATATTGAGAAAACATCCAAGTGTAGAAAGACCACAAGCCAGTGGGTGGAAAGTCTTGTGGATCCATTGGCATGGGAGCATCTTGATGCTGGCAGGGGTCTCCACATGGCTCCTCCAGCTCCATGGTGCTAGCATAGCTCCATGTGTCTTGTCAGCAGGAAGACAAAGCAGGAGGCCTCACTGGACGAGGCCTCCATTTATCTCTGTGGCACCTCCAAATGAGGTTATCAAGCCGTGACTTGATTGACAGGCCAGACTCCACGCCTTTGCAAATTGACACCAGATCATGTAACTTATACATCCTGATTAAAGAGGAGGAGAGCATAGTAATTATTGAATACACAGTAGCAACAATATCAGCAAAAGAACAATTGGGTTCTAGACCTTGTCCTGGAGGAAAATCAGGACTGTGGGGAACTGTGGGGAATAGAGGTCTTTTGAAAAGTTTGGGACAGTGTCTTGCTTTAGTACCTTGTGGCCTTTTAGGATCACAGGGTGGGGTTGAGTTTCAGGCTAGGGGAATGATTTTGGTGTCTGGTAGGGTTGAGTGTCCTCTGGTGAATCAGGTCGGAGGGGAAGGGTCATTCTTTTCATATGATGGAGGCCACAAAACGGAGTTTGGGGAACTGGGTTTTTAAGTGCCACCTTCCTAGGTGGTCTTGAAGGGAGCATGAAGTAATAGCAGAAGAGAGGGATGAAGCAATGGCCTTCTCAGAGTGCAGGCTGTTTATCTCAATGGCTTGGGGTGCTCTATTGGTGTGCTGACTGGGGGCTGGTGTTGTGAGACAGCTGTCGATTTCTCAGTTTACAATGGGGGATCTCCCCACCCCCAAACTGGAATTGTACTGGGCAGAGCAGAGCTTTTGCAGTAAGTATTTTTCCTGATAGGCAAGCATCGAACAACTCGTTCTGAATTAGTGTACTCAGTGGTGTTGCCTGGGAAGGTTCCCTCTGGTGACAGTGAATGTTTTTGTAAAAGCAGTTTTGCTTGAAGCTTGTTTTTTGTGATGGCTGATTTAAGAGAACAGTGAGACTGTAAAATTTTGTTTCGAGCTCAAGAAAAATGTTGCAAAAACTATTGAAATGTGAAACACAACTAATAAGGACAGTGCTGTGGGAAAAACTCAAGGGTGTTAGTGGTTTTCTTGTTTCAAAAAAGGTGAAATGTTGATTGATGACAAACCTTGTTCTGGACATCTGTCAACTTTTTATGCATCACTGAAAATGCCAGCTCAGACGTTAATCAAGCTTTCTAATTAGAGGTGCTGAAAAGAGTGTGTAATAGTGTGCAACAAAAAAGGCCTGATTTGTGGCAGATGGGGACTAGTTTTGCCACCACGACAATGCACCTGCTCACGCAGCCATCTCAGTAGGCCAGTTTTTGGCAAAAAACATCATGCCACACTTGCCGTACACATCTTGCTCACCTTACCACGCTCCGTTTGTCTTCTTTTTTGTTTACGTGAATACAGAGGGACATGAAAGGACATCAATTTGAAACCATAGAAGAGGTGAAGAAAAATATGAGGCGAGGGAAGTGCTGCTATCAGCCATCCAAATAGTTGAGTTTGAAAATGCTTACAAGAATTTAATTGCACATTTGACAAATATATTAATTGTAATGGAGAGTACTTTGAAGGTGATAAGGCTGTTTTGTAAAAAAATTTAAAAACATAGCTTTGAAAAAAAAAAATTTTTTTTTTGGCCGGGGATGGGGGGGCGGCAGTATCCCCTCGTATCTTGTATCTCAGCTTAGAGAGCCCTCTTAGACTCTTATCTCCTTGTCTCATGCAAAAGCTCCCTGCCTGTGCTATGTAAAACCACTGGGACAGGTGTTTCACCTGTATGCTTTGGTGGATGCCTTCCCAGGCGCACCCACCAGCTGAGGGATGTGTCCTGTGTTTAGACTGTCTGGAGGTCTGGTGTTTTAAATCCAGCAAATTGACTAATTCTGTCAGTTCTGGGTGTTCAGCTCCCCTTCCCCTCTTGGCACTCTCCTTGTATTGTTGTTATCACCTACTGGACCAAGTGAATATTGTGTGTGAACAAAGAGAAAAGGAAAAAAATTTAAAAGCTCATGAACGACCTTGCTTTGGGTGCTGAAAGAAGGGTCATGCAGAGCTGTTCCCCTGGGTTGGAGGATTAGTTTTTTCCAGTGAGTCTGGAACTCCCCCAGCATGTGTGGAGAGTTAACTAATTCACTATTTTTTTAATCATTTTATTGGGGGGGGGTCTTACAACTCTTGTTACAAACCATACGTCAGTTGTATTCAACATATTTGTACTTACAGTCCATCATTCTTTTCTAGACATTTACTTTCTATTGAGCCCTTGGGATCAGCTCCTCTTTTTTCCCTTCCCCACCTAAACCCTGTGGCCCCCTGGTTATAGATTGTTCATTATTTTAAAATCTCACACCGACCGCTGTCTCACTTCCCCTCTGGTTTCTGCTCTTCTCCCTGGCTGGGTGTGTGCGGTTATGTGCCATTCACTGCGATCGGTGCCCACCTCCCTCGCCACCTCTCCCCACCTTCCCCCACCCTTTTGAGATCTCTATTCCCATTCCTGTTCCTGGGTTCCATGTGTTGTGGTTTTATCTCTTGCCTAAACTTATGTACATGCTCCTGCCTAGTCTAGATTGGGAGGTGGCACTGAGGTCATAAAAGCAGGTGTGTGTGTGTGTGTGTGTGTGTGTGTGTGTGTGTGTGTGTGAGAGAGAGAGAGAGAGAGAGAGAGAGAAGAGGCTTCCAGGGAACATAGGTATATTCATGATACATTAGTGCTCTCCTGCACCCTGGTTGACTCACCCCCTCCCTGTGACCCCTCTGTGGGGGGATGTTCCATTGTCCACAGATGGGCATTGGGTTTCTGCTCCAACTCCCCTCCATTCTCACCAATGCATTTTTGTTTGTTTGTTTACTGTTTGTTGTGAACCTTCTGATGCCCATTGCTGAGTCTTCATGACCCCTCACGATTGCAGTGGCTGGTGTGCTTCTTCCATGTGGGCTTGTTGCTTCACTGTTGGATGGCTGCTTGTTTAACTTCAAGACTTTAAGACCTCAGACACTGTATCTTTTAATAGCCGGGCACCATCCTCTGTCTTCACCACATCTGCTTATGCACCCATTTTGTCTTCAGCAATTGTGTAGAGCGGGCAGGGGTGGGGGAGTAGGGTGGGTGAGCATCACAGAATGCCAGTTTGTTAGAACAAAATGTTCTTGTATTGAGGGAAGGTATGAGCCGAGGCCCAAGGCCCATCTGCAGCTTCAGTGTATTGCCTTATAAATATATGTACATTGGCCAATACCACTATTGTTATGGATTAATGTATTTGGATAAGTGCACACCTCTGTTAATCTTCCTATCTCTGCCTTTCCTTCCTAGAGCTTGCCTCTGTTTCCTTATGCCTCCTCCTGCCCCCGCTAATTCACTATTTACACCGCTCCAGGCTTCCCTGTGGAGTTTTCCTCATGTGGCTGGTAGCCTGTATCGTATCTTCTATTGGGGAGGTATGGTTGCAAGGGGATCAGAACGGAGCTGCTATGTCTGGGGCAGAGAGCAAAGCCCGTTTTTGCCAATATCTTCCCCAGGCTGATCACAGAGCTATGGCCCTGCATTCCAGTGAGTCAACTGCCCTAGCTAGCTCTGGGAAAAGTCGGTCAGGCGAGTTGGGGAACTGCACTCCTCTGGCTGTGCAGAGGGCCGACAACAAAGGAGAGACTGTTGGCAGGCATAGCTGCTCTTTTACTTTAATAAAATTGTGTCTACTTAATCTTTATGTGAAGAATCTCGTCATGAAGTATAAGATATCCCTCCTTGCCTCTTTTGGGTTGGTTTCTGAGGAGTCCGTTCTGTGGTTACTATCTGGCAGCCATTTTCCTCCCGAACCTAAAAGTCGACTTGAAACGGCATTTCTCTCATGGAACAAGTAACACACACACATGCGCTCTCTCTCTCTCTCTCTCACTCTCACTCACTCACCCACCCACCCACCCCTGGTGATGCTGTGACTAAGTGCTTTGCTGCTAACCCCAAATTCAACTGGTTGAAACTCACCAGTAGCTCACTGATAAAGAAGACAATTAGCTTCCATAAAGATTACTACCTAGAAATCCTAAAGGCCAGTTCTATTCTGTTCTTTAGGGTCATTGTGAGTTAAAAGATACTTGACAGCAACAGGGAGGAAAATATCTATGAATAATATGTGCATAGCTGTCTGCGAGTTTTACTGAATGAGAACACAACAGAGAGCAAAGTGGATTTGGACTTCATGAAATCCAGTGGGGAAGATGTTTGTTCCCTGAAACTTGTTAATTACAAGTAGAAGTTTTGACCAGATGTACATTGGGAAATAAATGTACTTTGAAGTAGAAAAAAAATTGCTTTGGTTCATTGGAAAAAGGAACTCTAACGTTAATAAGTAAAGTCAGTGTAGGTTTCCAGAATTTTGAACACAAATGCTCACAGAGCTGACAGGTTTGCCTGTGAGCACAATTGGTAGGTCAACACTAGACAGATAATGGGAATAGAAAAAAATAAGGTCTGTAAAGTAGACGAGAGCAATTCCATGGAGATTTTAAAAAGAAAGAAAGAAAAGTGAAATGAGGATCATCTGTGAACTGGAAAGTGAAGTCAGTGATTTTCCAGTACTCAAGCTGTAACATCTGATTGTAGGCCTTGAAGTTGGTTGGAATTTAGCAAGCATATTTGAAAGAAATGGGATTTATTTTGAAACTACAAGTTGCTAGTATCAAGCAAAAGTAGCCCATTTTAATATTAATAGTATAGCCAAACAGCATATGTTTTACATTTTAAGATTTGTTATGCTGAACAGATTATGTTGGATATATACACCTGAAAAAATTTTTTTCGCCTGATAAATCTTAGTGTGAAAATTTTTGTTTTTTGGACATCCTTTTTCCTTATTAAAATTAGGCACTTATAGAAACAACTTAGATGACCATCAGCTGATGAATGAATGAATACAATGTAGTGTATCCATACAATGGAATATTATTCATCAATGAAAAGAGGTGAAATACTACATTGAGTATGAAACATGCATCATTGAAGAGGCCAGTCACAAAAGAACACATATTAGGTTATTTCATTTAGGTGAGGTGTTCAGAACACGCAAATCTATAGAGATAACAGTATATCAGTACTTACCTTGGGCTGGGGCATGAAGTAGGTTGGAAGGTAATGGGAAGTGACTGCTAATGGTTGTTGGATTTCTTTTTTGAGGTGCTAAAATGCTGTAAAATTGATTGTGATGAATGAGCAAGTCTGTGAATATAGTAAAAAAAATTTCACTGTATACTTTATAAATTGAAGAACTGTATGATGTTTATTTTTTTAAGAAAGTTGTGAATTTTTTTTTAATTAGGCATATGACAAAATACCAATTTATAAACTATCAGGGGCTCATGAGGCAGGGGGAAGCGGGAAGGGAGGAGAAAAATGAGGACCTAATGCTGGTAGTTTAAGTGGAGAGAAAATGTTTTGAGAATGATGTACAAATGCGCTTTACATAATTGATGTGTGTATGGATTGCGATAACAGTTGTATGGGCCCCTAATAAAATGTTTTAAAAAAGTAAATTAAAAAAAAACCATCAAGAGTAGAATCTATTATTATACTGAGCTGGATTTACTCTCATACTGAAATCGAGATCATTATTCCAGTGCCTTTGTTGGAAAGTGGTTCTCAGATAAGTGTACTTGTAGGGGACTTCAAACCATGCCCCCGCTGTCAAGTAAATTCCAACTCCCAAAGACACTGCAAGTGACTTAGGCGTTGTTAGAGTGCCAAGTCTCAGGTTCTACCTGTATAGATTTTAATTCAGCAGACCTGGAATTGGATTGGGATTTTTTTTTCCATATCAGAAAGTAGTTTGATTTATATTTTTATCTTTTCTTACTAATCTTGGTGTTCTCTTTTTGATCACCCTACAAAGGCTCAGTTAAGGAATGATGTAATACAGAAAATCTGTAAATCTTTACAGGAGTAGTTGATTTTAATCCAGCCCTTACCAGTCAGTGCCACCAGGACTCCTTCAAATGGTGACTGGATAATGTCAATTCTGCCTACAGACTGAAGGAGGGGTAATGTTTAGGTGAAGAAACTACTTGTTAAAATTAATAGGGAATGTCTTATGAGTAAAGAAATTCATGCAGAGATTATAAATTATACTTTCGTCTCTCATCCTTTTAATTGGGTCACATGTACATGAATTGTTTATTTTAGAACATAACCTACTAGCTGTTTTTCTCTGATTATTTCTAGTATTTGTGAGATACATTGTTACCATTTTTCTGTAAATGCTATTTAAAAAAGAATATTAATTGTTGCTTGTTGTAAGAAACTAGTCTCTAATTTTAGAGTTAAACTATCCTTAAATACATTGAAGGTGATTTTTGTAATATAAAGAAATGTTTCATTTCTTTTAACCTTTTGTGTTGAATTGTGCTTTTCCTTTTTTCCTCTGAAGTTGGATGAAGCAAAATATTTTTTTTAAGAATACATTTTAATGATCTTATTTTTGTTATGCTGTTGAGGATATTTACAACAGAACAGACACCAAATAAACAGTTCCTAGATGTACACCTCTAGGACATACTTACATTCTTCTACTTGTTTAACCATTTTCACCTTCTTTTCCAAGTTGCTTCTTTCTCAGTACTTTAAATTCACTGCCCCTAAATTTTATATGTAATTTTTAAGCCATTGTTGTCAATTTCATCCCATGTAAATAATTCTTAAAAGAACACAATATTTAACAACAGACATTTGCTAGTTAAACTAAAATAATGTTTGATTTAAAGAAGACTTTAATAGTTATTTTCAGTTTAAAGGTTTAAAGATGATCTCAGAGCAATATTTCCAGGAGTTCATCTAGGCTCCATGCCTCCAAAAATATGATTCCATGAGAACATGAAATTCTCTTCTGCGGTTCTCCCCACTATTGATCAAGCTTTTTCTATATATCCTTTGACCAAAACATTTACTAATAGCAGTTGGACACCACCTATTTCTTTGGTTTCATAGAAAAGGAAAGTAGTTGTTGGAGGCTATTATCCACACATTCAATTTTTACTTGACTCTCCTATTGTCCAAAAAGATGGGGAATTCAGATGAGTGTTTTGTTGGGTGAGTCCACAGAATGTCTCTGGTAGAGGAAAATGCATATTTCCATTCCTCTAATTTGAGTCTGTGTTGTTTTGTTTTGGTGTATGCATGATAAACAGTATATAGCTTTCTTTTACAATTTCATCTGAAAGTTTTCAATAGTTATTTTACCCTTTTATGCTTATTTTAAGGATTCTGGGTTGTGTGATTGATAAGTGGTCAGCTATAAACCAAAAGGTCTGCATTTTGAACCATCTTGGCGAGCTGCTTCAGTACAGATAACCGTCTAGAAGATCCGGTGGATAGTGTTCCTCTCTTTTATAGGATTATTGTGTCAGAATTGACTCGTTGGCAGTGGGTTGCTGAGACAATTCCAACTCATAATGACTTTACAGAGGTTTTTGAGGATGTTGATCTTTAGGGGAGCAGATAGCCTTTATCTTTCTTTGTGGGGTGGCTAGTGGTTTTGAACTGCTAACCTTGTGATTAGCAGCCCAGTGCTTACCTGTCTATCTACAAAAGACAGTTTGTTGAACATGTCTCTGCATCAACAATACTAATTATTTTAAATACTCAGCACAAGGAAGTTCAAACTTGGAATAAGTGCTTGGACTTAAGATCTTAAAATTTCCCCATGTTTCTAAGATAATGATTCTCTTAATCAAGCTTTTGATGGTTTGTGGTATATAAAACTGACTGGCAGACAAAAGACTCATCAATTTTGATTTGGTTATGCTATCTTGTGCCCTTGATGTTGTTTAATTAGCTTTAAATAACCTGGGAAGTTTGGAAAGCCATCTGCCTTCAACTAGCAAAATTCATGGAAAGGTGAACCTGTTAGTGCTACAGACAGCTGTTATTGAAACCTATGACTGAAAGCTGTTCGTCAAGTTCCTTGTTGTCTGGGTTCTGAAACTACACATTTACAACATTAGCTCAGCTCGACTCACTACCGTCAAGTCAAAGCAGATTCACAGCAACCCTATAGGATAGGCCAGAGCTGCCCATGTGAATTTCTGGGACTGTAACTGTACAGAAATAGAAGGCTACATCTTTCTCTTACAGAATGGCTCAGGGTGTTGAACTGCAGAGCTTTGCAGTTAGCAAGCTAATGCATTACCACACCACCACAGCTCCTGTACAACATTAGCTAGCTACAACCCTGTTTCTCCGAAAATAAGACACCCCCCGAAAATAAGACCTACTTAACAGTTTTGCCTTGCACTGAAATATAAGGCATTCCCCCCGAAAATAAGTTCCCCTGAAGTTACCATAAATCTGGACCATAGCGGCGGGCGCCACCACGCAGCTCACTGTTGGCTGCAGCACAGCCGGAGCAGACAGGAAGGGCGAGGTCTCTTTTAATAAAACAATAAACAATAAATGTGTACCGTATTCTTCTTCATGGAAAAATAAGACATTCCCTGAAAATAAGACCTAGTGTATCTTTGGGAGCAAAAAAAATATATATAAGACACTCTTATGTTCGGGGAAACAGGGTAATAAATTTTGATTCAGTAGATAGTCCTATACTTGATCTTAGCCAAAAGGCTGAGAAGTGATCGACTCAGTAGATAGTTAAGGAAAAATATTAGTAGAGATAATAGTTTTAGATTTAATCAAAATAGAGTAAAATTATTTTGGCTTTTAATTTAAAAAACTTTTTTTAGTTAAAAAACTTTTAAGCAATCTTATTTTAGAGAAATAATTCTTACCATTTTTAATTATTTCTAAGTAAGTAGCATTAATTGCATTCAACATGTTGTATAACCATCACCAGTGTCTTTTCAAAAGTTTTGCAAGCATACTCGGTATACTGTCCCCTCCCTCCCCAACCCATCCTCCTTAAAACTTCTGTCTCTATTTAATTTTTTGTTTTTAATGTTTACATCTTTTAAAATTTTAGTTAGATTATTTAATCTCTTTGTGCTTTAGTTTTCTCATTTTCAAAATGGAAATTATACTCTGACAGTATGGAATCTTAATAAATGTTTACAAATCAAGTGTTTAAGCTGCTTTGATAAAGTCACTGTAGTTTAAAGTATTGTCATAATAATGTTTTAAATAAGTAGTTTGAACTTTCTGTGGAAATTTCTAGTACAGAATTATTGACTTACATGTCATGATTTCTTTGTACTCTTTTGACGATGTGAAGATGCTCCATTTTCTCAGGCATTACCAGTCTCAACTTATGGGTTAGTCTCAGTGTTTTCTTTCTTTAAATACTCTGGAAACCCGGAACAACCTTTGCTTATTTTATTAGTTTCACTGGTAGGCACAGGAGATATGCCTGGAAAAAGCCTCTATCCTTGAGATCACTTAGAATCACCAGGAAATAAGAAATGTGATGGTTTTCACCCTAGAAAATGTCTCCCTTTCCTTTTCTTGACTCACTTTGTTCTGTTTGTCCTAGGTCTATTCTGAATAATAAAAATTATTGTTACATGTATCTTACATGTCTTATATTTATGCAGTGCTGTCGCATAAACTATCCCAGTCAATGCTTCAAGTGTGGGGCCCTCTACTGTATGATATAGATAACACAGTTTATTTTTAGAGCATTAAATAATGTCTTTCAGGCACTGCTCATCTTCAGTATCCTTTAGTTGCTAACCGAGAGGTCTGTTTGAACCCACCAGACGTCTGCAAGAGAAAGTTGTGGACTTTATTGAACTTGATTAAAAACTAATATTTACTTGAATTATTTTCTGGTCTTTTGTTCTTTAGGTAATGTAAATAAAGTAAGTATATACTGCTAGCAAATACACATTTATTTTTATTTTATAAAAAAACCCTTTTACTTTATTAAAGTTATGATACCCTTGTAGATTTTACGTTTATTTATTTGGGCATCGTTATTGAAGATTTCACTTGGATCACCACTGTTGTAGCGTGTCCCATGTGATGGAGTTGTTATCTGTACTACTCACAGTGTCCACATTTTTTTTGTTCAGGCACCATAACCATTTCTAGTTAAAAAAGGGAAAGTGGAGATGAAATTATAACTAACAGTTACTGCCCTAATCTGTCATAAGTATGGCCTTAAAGTCACTTTGGTTTTAGTGGATAGGCTAGGATTATATGCATTTTCTACTAAACCAGGTATAACTTGGCCACCTTCTGTGCCTGGAGCCTGTGCCTGGAGCAATCATTTATGCACATGACTGCAAGTGATGTTACTAGAAAAATATTCAGGGATGTGAATAGTCTTACCCTCAGAAAGCCTTGTAAAGTCAATTATGGCAGATGTGGTTAGGTTAAAACCTTATCATTTGATTTCTGTTTGGACCCATTTTATATTTGTTCCAGTTTTTAATATTCTCTCCTTTCTTTTGGATTAAAGTTTTTCTGTGATTTATTTTGTCATTGTTGGATTTTTCTTTTTTGTTTCTTGTTTTTGTCTTTAATGTTTTTCTGTATATGAAATCCAGGATAAATAACGCTATAGAGACAGTAACTGGATTAACAGTTACTCAAGGGGACATGGCATGGGAGGTTGAAGGGGAGCTAACAATAATGGTTATAAGAAAGAAGAAAATGTTCTATAATTGATTGCACATTCTTCTCAGTATGATTGAACTGTTGAATTTTTGATATGTGAATTATATGCCAATACAACTATTATATAAGAATATTTTCTAATAAAGTGTAAAGAACCTAGAAGATACAATTTATTCCCTTGAATATCTATTTATTTATTTATTTTAAAGTAATTTTATTGGGGGCCCGTACAGCGCTTATACAATCCATATATACATCCATTGTGCCAAGCACATTTGTACATTTGTTGCCCTCATCATTCTCCAAACATTTGCTTTATACTTGAGCCTTTGGTATCAGCTCCTCATTTTTTCCTCTCCCTCCCCCGTCTCCATCTTCATGAACCCTTGATAATTTATAAATTATTATTATTTTGTCATATATTACACTGTCTGATGTCTCCCTTCAGCCACTTTTCTGTTGTCCATCCCCCAGGGAGGAGGTTATATGTAGATAGATCCTTGTAATCGGTTCCCCCTTTCTATCCCACCTTCCCTCCACCCTCCCGGATCACCACTCTCACCACTGGTCCTGAGGGGATCATCTGTCCTGGATTCCCTGTGTTTCCAGTTCCTATCTGTACCAATGTACATCCTTTGGTCTAGCCAGATTTGTAAGGTAGTATTGGGATCATGATAGTGGGGGGAAGGGAGCATTAGAGAACTAGAGGAAATTTGTATGTTTCATCATTGCTACACTGCACCCTGACTGGCTGGTCTCCTCCCAGTGACCCATCTGTGAGGGGATTTCCAATTGTTTACAGATGGGCATTGGGTTTCCACTCCATGTCCCCCCCACCCCCTTTCACATTGGGTATGATTTTGTTCTGGGTCTTAGATGCTTGAGACCTGATCCCATCGACACCTCACGATTGCACAGGTATAGCCTTTATTTTTTTACATAGCCTTTATTATATTGAGAAAGTTCCCTTCTATTTCTCTATTGTTGAGTGCGTTTATCAAGAATGTGTGTTGGATTTTGTCAGATGAATTTTTTGTATCAATTTATATCATGTAATTCTTATCCTTTGTTTTATTTATATGTTGGATTATATTGATTATGTTTCTAATGTTCAATCATTCTTCCATACCTGGTATGAATCCTACTTGCTCATATGTATTATTATTTTTGGATATTTTATTGTATTACATTGGCTAGGATTTTGTTGAGAAGTTTTGTATCTACCCTGTTTCCTCAAAAATAAGACAGTGTCTTATATTAATTTTTGATCCCAAAGATGCACTAGCTCTTATTTTCCGGGGATATCTTATTTTTCCATGAAGAAGAATATGGTACACATTTATTGTTGAACAACAAAAAGGAAATTTATTACCTGTATATGGTACAGTAGTAGTTGTCATCACAAACCAGCATAACCAGACAAACTGTGAATCCTACAATAGCAAGAATTTCTTGTTACTACCATTTTTTCCATGTACAACAATCTATGGTGCATTCACTCATAATCGATGGCGCATTTACTCGCACTTCCTGTCTGCTCTGGCTGTGCTGTGGCCAACGGTGACCTGCGCAGCGGCGCCCGCCACTCTTTGGGGGCCTTATTATTGGGGAGGCCTTGTGTTCGGGGAGGTCTTATTTTTGGGGGGGATGCCTTATCTTTCAGTGAGAGGCAAAACTGTAAGTAGGTCTTATTTTCAGGGGATG
Source organism: Echinops telfairi (assembly GCF_000313985.2). Classification (NCBI taxonomy): domain Eukaryota; kingdom Metazoa; phylum Chordata; class Mammalia; order Afrosoricida; family Tenrecidae; genus Echinops; species Echinops telfairi. The sequence goes on from NW_022103921.1 coordinate 7,758,174, forward strand.
TCTTACTTTCGGGGAAACATGGTATGTTCATAAGGGATATTGGTGGTAATGTTCCCTTACAGCAATGGTTTTGGTATCAGCATTATGCTTACGTTATAACTTGAGTTTGGTAGTTTGCTGTCTTTCTCTGTATTCCGGAATAGTTTGTGTAGAATTGATATAAACTGTTCTCTGATGTTTCTGGTAAAGCAGTCTGCCCCTAGGTGTTTTTGCGGAGGAGCGGGGAGGGGAGTTTTTTAGTGATCAGCTCTATTTGTTCTTTTTTAAAACCAATTTTATTGGCACTTCATCCACATAGCATATTATCTAATACAGTGGTTCTCAACCTTCCTAATGCTGCAATCTTTTAATACAGTTCCTCATGTTGTGATGACCCCAACCATAAAATTATTTTTGTTATTACTTCATAACTGTAATTTTGCTACTGTTATGAATTGTGCGACCTCTGTGAAAGGGTCTTTTGACCTCCCGAAGGGGTCGTGACCTACAGGTTGAGAACCGCTGATCTAATAGTTTGCTCAGATCAAGAAGAGTTATAAATCATTATCATAATCAATTTTAGAACATTTTCTTACGTGAACTCATTGTTATTAATGTAATTATTATGTTTTAATTGTAGCAAAGATACATACAACAAAACATTCTGCAGTTCAACAACTTCTACATGTATAATTCGGTGTCATTGATTATGTTTTTCATGTTGTACAACCATTATTGACACCCTTTTCAAAATTATTCCCCCAACCCTCCTCCCAACCATCCCCCAAGAAACCAGACAGAGCCCTGCCCTCTCTCCACTCTCAGTCTCCTATCAGTTTTCTTCCGTGCATTTTAAACATAAAGAAATAAAAGGAATTTCCCCAGCCCCTGCTGCAAAAAAAATTATTCCACCACCACCACGAACATAAATTCAATGCCCCGTAAGCAAAAATTCTTCTTGTTTCACCCATGGTAACCATAGGCAAGTTTGGTTTCTTTCTTTCTTTTTATTTTTTAGTAGTTTTCTTGATAATCTATTTCTTCTTTTGCATTGACCTGTTGAGAATTTCTACATCTGTCTCTTAATTTAGATAGGTGGTGTGTTTGTAGGAAGTTGTCCATTTACGTATTTTCAAATTCATTGGAATACAGTCTTTCATAGTATTGCTATTTTTATTTCAGGTGGTTATCTTGTGTTGTCAACTGTGTAGCTTCTTTTTTGGTGATCTTGACATCTCCTTTTTCTTTGTAATATTTTCCAGAGGTTTGTCAATTTTTAAAATCCTTTCAAAGAACCAACTTCTTATCTTGGTGATTTTTAAATTATTTTCCTGTTTTCAAAATTCATTTATTTCACGCCTAGTATTTCTTTCTTTTCTTCTTATAACTGAAGATTAATTTTGCTGCAAGAGCAAAATAGAAGATTCTAATTGTTGAGGATGTTAGGTGAAAGTATTGATTTAGACTCTTTCTTACTTTTTGAATTGTGCTTTTCTTGCTATAAATTGGTCTCAGAATACAGCTTTTACTGTGTACCAAAGGTGTTGGTATCTTGTGTTGTTGTTAATAACGTTTCAAGGAAAATTGTAATTTAATTTTATTTTCCCAATTACCCAGTAGGTTTTAAGCAGTGTTTTTCAGTTTCCATAGATGAGTTGATTTCTAATTTTATAGCATTGTGATCTTAGAAAATGGTTTGTAGTATCTCAATATTTTAATATTTAGGGTTTGCTTTTTTCCCTAACATACACACTAGAAAAGAATATATATTGTGCTGTTGTTGGTTGGAGTGTTTTGTTTATGACTAATTAATGTTGTTTAATTGTGTTCTTAACTTCGTCAGTGTCTTTATTGACTTTTTTCCAGTTGTTGCTTGAGAGTGATGTATTAAAATCTCCTACTCTTATTGTAATATTGTCTGTTTAGCTCTTCAGATTTATCAGAGTTTGATTTATGTATTTTGAGGGTCTTTCATTGAGTGCACAGATATTTATTATGATTATATCTTCTTGATCAGTTGTCATTTCGATGATTATAAAATGCCTTTTGTCTCTTAGATGAGCTTTGCCTGGTAGTCTGTAGCTCTCTTGATCTTTTCTCCATCTGTTGAAAGTATCTGCGAATAATATTTCTGACTTGCTTTTCTGGTAGTTATAATGCCTTTTCTCCTTCATGAATGCCCCTTGGTTCTATGCATTGGTCACTCCTCTAACATTCTGTCTGGCTTCTTCCTGTACGCTTAGATTGACTGTCACCTCAGAGTCATTATGTTGTTTTTACATTTGTTTCTATTTGTTGATGAGGTCACAGTGGAGTAAGTGGAGGCCCATGCCCACTAATTGTGACTTTTAAAGTTTCGGGGGCTGTGTGGTAACAATGGACTCTGGCAGGTGGGTGTGAGGAAAGGAATTAAAACAAATACAGCATTGCAAAGACACGCACCAGTAACAAGACCGAGCATGCAAACACAAGCACCCAAGCTGGAACCAACAACTGCTTTCTTTTTTTTATTCACCAGTGCATGTTCGTCAAGGGCCTATTCAAGGTACACTGTGTAGGAGTACAGTCTCAGGTGTGCAAGGGTGGAAGGTGGAGAACTCTGTTGTTAACAGTGAGTTGTGAGACATTAAGGATGATTCACCCCATGTTGTCCTTTGTCTCTCTGCTTGTGGTTTATTTAAGCTACAAAATAATAAGGGGGGGAAATCCCAAACAATCAACAAAACCCCAAAATCAGAATTAGCTGCTGCTTTTATTCAGGGTTCCCCTTCTTGAGATTAACCTTTGTGTGGGTGTATTACCTGTTTTTCAAGGAGAAGGATAAAAGAAAACAAAACCCTCGCTTGTCCTCCGGCTGCTGAGCTACGTTAGGCCCAACATACTGTCTAGAGTATGAGCCTTTGCTGAAGCTGAGTGCCATGGCCTAGTCCAAGTAGTAGAGTACACCCTCCACTGCAACCTGCATGATTTTGAATTTGTGGACCTGTGCCCCAGGTGCCACGGGGAACCTAGTATAAAGTAGCTTGTAGCCTTCCTTTTGTTAGCTCCCATGTTGTGTGGTTGTCCCATCATATCTGCCCTTCTTACCATTTGTACATTTCCACCCCTGGAGATGTGGAGAAAGGAGTGCAGCTGTCCTCCCGGTATCGCCACTCTCACCACTGGTCCTGAGGGGTTCAAGTGCCCTGGAGTCCCTGTGTTTCTAGTTCCCACCTGTACCAGTGTACATCCTCTGGTCTAGCCAGATTTGTAAGGTAGAATTGGGATCATGATAGTAGGGGGAGTAAGCATTCAAAAACTAGAGGAAAATTGTATGTTTCATCATTGCTACACTGTACCCTGACTGGCTCGTCTCCTCCCCACAGCCCTTCTGCAAAGGGTCCCCACTCTGTACTCCCCCTCATTCACAATGCTATGATTTATTTTTATTTTTTTGTCTTTGATGCCTGATACCTGATCCCGTGGACACCTCGTGATCTCACAGGCTGGTGTGCTTCTTCCATGTGGGCTTTGTTGTTTCTTAGCTAGATGGCCGCCTGATTATCATCAGGCCTTTAGGACTTCAGATGCTATATCTTTTGGTAGCCAGGCACCATCAGCTTTCTTCACCACATATGCATGTGCACCCATTGTCTTAAGCTATCGTGCCAGGAAGGTGAGCATCTCAGACTGCTGAATTGTTAGAACAAAGTGTTCTTGTGTTGAGGGAGTACTTGAGCAGGCGCCCACTGTCCATCTGTTTCCTTAATACTCAGCCTATAAATATAAATACATAGATCTATTTCCCCCTCATCATATATAAATGTGTTCATATCTGTATATGCCTGTATTTAGATCTCTATAACTATCCTTTGCCTCCTAGTTCTTTCCTCTATTTATTTGTACTTTCCTCTTGTTCCACTATCATGTTCAGTCTTCATTTGGGTTTTAGGAATTCCTGTTGGTTACATTGCCCTTGATCCAGCCCTGCCAGAGACCTCTTACACCCTCCTTGCCACTGATTTTGGATCACTTGTTGTTCCCTTGTCCCTGGGTTTGTTAACACCCACTTATTTTCCCCTGCCTCCTCTTGTCCCATGTCCCCCTGGAGCTGTCATCCCATTGTTCTCTCTTCCCGCTTGTTTATCCTGCCTATCCCTTCCAGGTAGACATGCTTACATACCATCACAAGACTGAGTACAATGAAGCAACAATAAAAAGTAAAACAATAGCTACAACAACAACAACACAAAGAAACCCCTATAAATAGTTCAGGGTCTATTTGTTGTCCTTCACGAGTGCTTTCCGGTCAAGTCTGATGGGGTGACATGCCCTGGCCCCACATCTATCGTTGGGGACTTCATTGCTCTGCTCCCCCTGCTGCTCTGTTGCATGCCCCCAGAGGCTGGCTTCAGCGTAGTGAGCTCAGGGTGGGCATAATTCCCGCTGTGTGTCTCTAGTGTTGTCCCCAATGGTGCTATGGGTCAGTGAGGAATGCTGTGTCCTATGGTGAGGCTGGCCCTGTGGTCGTCTCTGTGCATTGCTGTTCTGAGCAGAAACATTGTCCTCAGGGCTTGGTGAGCCAGGATGTGCTTCACTCTTTTTTTTCCCCCCTTTCCCCCCTCCTTGGCTCCTGTGTGCTCTGATCAGACAAGTCCCTCTCTTAAGCTGTAGCTTCAGTGCTGTCCTCTGAATTCTTCGGGGGTGGGGTTGGGGAGAGGGTGGTGCTGTCCACTTAGGTGGTAATGGGGCCGGCCCCTCAGATCTCTCTGTCGGTTCCCTGCTTCATATCATTGTGTTGCGTTCTTGTCTTGGAGCAATGGGTTGAAGTCTGGTCCCTCTTTCTCTCAGCAGACTCATGTAGTACAGTGAACTCTCGCCACTTCGCACTTCGACTTCCGCGGCGTCACTCTATCGCGGTTTTTGCGTAACAGTGCATGCTCTGTCATGACTGCCACTGATTGGCTCATACTGTACACGCTTCTGTCTGCATCG
>NW_022103921.1:7764226-7779783 GCF_000313985.2 Echinops telfairi
GGAATCCTACTTCGCGGAATTTCATTTATCACGGTAGGGTCTAGAACCGATTAACCGCGATAAACGAGGGTTCACTGTACTTGTCCTTTTGTGCTTGGCATACTTCGCTTAGCATAATTTCTCCCACTGCTTCCCATGCGGTGATGTGCTTCATGCGATCATCACTACTTTTTAGGGATGTGTAATACTCCATTGTATGTATGTACCAGAGGTTTTTAATCCATTTGTCTGTTGATGGAAATTTCGGCCGTTTCCAGCACCTTGCAATTGTGAATTTTGCCGCGATGTACATTGGGGCACAGATATCTGGCCGTAGTTTGTTTTTTGTCTCTTCTGGGTATATGCCAGAATAGGGGGATTGCTGGATCATATGGTAGCTCAATTTCCAACTGTTTTAAATATCGCCAAATCAATTTCCATAATGGCTGTACATACCTACAGGTCCACCAGCAGTGGACAAGAGTTCCTATCTCTCCGCATCCCCTCCAACACCTGTTACTTTCTGATTTCTTGAATTGGGCTTTCTGTGACGGTGTTTGGTGGTGTCTCATAGTTGTTTTAATTTACATTTCTCTTATGGCTAGAGATCTGGAACATTTTCTCATATTCATTGGCCATTTGGATTTCTGCCTGTGAGAAACTCCTGCTCAGGTCCTTTGCCCACCTCCTGAGTGGACAATTGGTTTTTTTCTCATTGTAGGTTTGCAAAGTATTGTAGATTTTAGTAATAAGGCCTTTGTCTGATGTGTCATTGCTAAGATGTTTTCCCATTCTGTGGTCTCTCTTATCACTCTCTTGGCAAATTCTTTCGATGTACATAAGTGTTTTATCTTTAGTATATCCCACCGGTCAGTGTGTGCCTCTTCTGTGTTTGTGTCCTTCCCGATTTCCGATAGCCTATGTAATCCCTATGCCAAGGTTCTCAGATTTGTCCCAATTCCCTCATTTATGGCCCTAATAGTTTGGGGTTTTACCTCAAGTCTGTGATACACCTTGAGTTTATCCTTGTGTATGGAGTGAGGTAAGGGTCTTGATTCATTTTTCTGCAGCTACGTATCCATTTTTTCCAGCACTACAAATTGAAGAGGGCATCCGCTTCCCATTTGATATTTTTGGGGCCTTTATCAAAGATCTGTATGCTGATGATTTTATTTCTGGGTTTTCAATCCTTTTCCATTGGTCTGAATATCTATCATTATACCAATACCACTCTGTTTTGACCACTGTGCTAAAGTCGGGCAAAGCAAGCCCTCCAACTTTGTCTTTCTTCTTGAGGAGTTCTCTGCTAATTCTCGGTTTCTTCCCCCTCCAAATGAAGTTGGTAATCTGTTTTTCCAACTCTTTGAAGAAAGATGCTGGAATTTGGATCGGAATAGCATTGAACTTATATAGTGCCTTGGGTAGAATTGACATCTTTACAATATTGAGTCTGCCAATCCACAAGCATGGGATGTCCTTCCATTTGTTAAGGTCACCCTTGGTTTCTTTTAATAGTGTTTTGAAGTTTTCCTCATACAGATCTTTTGTTTTTTGAGTCAGGTATATCCCTAGATATTTCAATTTGTGTTTGGCTATTGTGATGGGTACCCCCTTTTTGATCCCCTCTTCTGTGTCATTGTCCAGTGTGTACAGTAGTGCGATAGACTTGTGATCTTGTAACCTGCTACTCTGCCATATTCCTCTATTGCTTCCAGTACTCCTCTCATGGAACTTTTAGGATTTTCCATATATAAAATCATATCATCTGCAAATAACGATAGTTTCACTTTTTTGTTCCCCAGACGAATACCTTTGATGTCCTTTCTTTGCCTTAAATTGTTAGCTATAACCTCCAGTACGATGTTAAATAGGAGTGGGGACAAGGGACATCCTTGTCTAGTCCCCTTTTTCAAAAGAATTGATCTAGTCTTTTCTCCATTGACTACCACATTGGCTGTTGGTTTTTCATATATAGCTTGTAGTATATTGAGGAATTTTCCTTCTATTCCTCTCTTCTTGTGTGTCTTAAACATAAATTGGGGTTGGATGTTGTTGAATGCTTTTCCTGCATCTATAATGTGGTTCTTATACTTTTTCATTTCAATGTGATGAAAAATACTAATGGTCATTCGTATGTTGGACCATCCCTGCATCCCTGGTATGAATCCCACTTGGTCATGGTGAATTATTTGTTTTATATACTTTAGTATTCTGTTGGCTAGTATTTTGTTAAGGGTTTTCGCATCGATATTCATTAGGGAAATTGGTCTGTAGTTCTCAATTCTTGTGGGATCTGTGCCTGGTTTAGGGGATGGGTTGGGGATTGGGTGATCTGTTTCTGGTTAGGGACACTTTCCACAGGTACAGGTGGGTGGGAGGGGGGCCGCCACTGGCGTGCTGATCCACCGCTTGGAGCACAAAGGGTGGGGCGGAGTGAGCAGGGAGAAGGGAAAAAGCAGTAGGCAAGCCCTGTGCCTGTGCCACAGCTGCAGACTTGTGTTCGCTGACTGGCAGGCCTGAAGTGGTGTGGTAGGATGGGGACCTCTGCATGCGAGCGCGCGGTGGGGAGGGGGAGGGAGCTGGCTTGCGGATCTGTGAGGAGCACAGAGAAGGGGCGGGCACCTCTGAGTGTGCTGTCAGGTCTGGTGGGCGGTTTTCATGGAGCACACAGGCAGGGTCACAGCCTCTGCCATCTGCCTGGTTGCGCTGCTGCACTGGGGTGCGCGCCTCACGGGAGGAGTGGGGTAGAGTCTGGCCGGCTGGTCTGCGAGGGGCGCCCAGATGGGACATGAATCTCTTGGTGGGGGGGGGGGTTGGTGTGCTGGCTGGAGCACCCACACAGACTCCCGTGCACCCTGAGGCAGGGTGGGAGGTACTGGCTGGGGATTCTACGCGGGCTACTGAGGAACGGCGCAGCCTCTGCCGTGCACCTGACTGCCCTGTGGCGCAGGTCAAGGCAGAGTGGGCACCCTGAGCGCTGTACAAGAGACCCTGGACATCTACAGGGAGAACTGGCAGTGGGGTGGAAATCAGCTTCTGGTTCAGAGAAGTGCTCTGAGTGGTCTTGGGAATCGACAGACAGATTTGTTACCCCTAGTAGGCCCCCAAATTTCCCCACTCACCCATCTCCTCTGAACTCCGGGCCTGAGCTGCCTATCTGGCAGCCATCTTCCCCCGACTCCCCTACATCAATTTTTTTAATGCCATGTGATCTACCCACACTACATTTGTGATCGAGTAGTAGATCGCGATTGAAGTATTGAGCACCCCTGCTCTAAATAGAATGCTTGATTAACAGCCTGACCTGGTAGAATGAGCTCCAATTGCACTATCCCACTCACATAAAAAACAAAAAACAAATGAGCATCTTTTTTGGGGGGTACCCCATTGTATTTTTATTTATCCTTGTAAATATATCCATGAGTGTTTTAGAGCATACAGGGTAACATTATGAAGCTTTATTACATATGGTCAAACACCTTGAAGGATTGAGTCACTGGGCCCAGGGGACCAGAATCAGGGAACACAGGGTCAGTTGGCATGACATAATTCACGGAAGGAATGTTAAACACCCTATTGGTAAATAGCCACTGGGGTTCGGATCTCTCCTTGTCTAGAGGAAAGAAGAGTAGCAAAAAGTGAAAGATATATGGAAATAATTAGTTTGGCAATCTAATGAGCCATACAAACCTCTCTGAGAAGGATCACAATAGAAGGGTCTGGTTACAGTAGAAGAAAAATGTGAAACAGAATTCAGAATCATAAGAGATGAAACTTACTGGTTGGACTTTGGTCCTTTTCAGATCTGGAACTGAACTCACCCCATGTTAGAGTAAGGAACCATTTAAAGTAAAAAAAGCAGCATTTGCCCAAGGACAAAGCTCAGAGGGTTAGCAAACAAGGACGAATGAGAACAAGAAACGCAGGGAGTGTGTGGTGAATGCAGGGACATTGAGGGGACTGCAGTGCAGGAGTTCAACTGTGACTTGTTGGATGTGAAACCAATGCTTTCAAGTCACAATAAAAAGTGAAATAAAACCAAAACTAGTAAACTTACAAAACCTTCCGTAGTTGATGGTAGTGAGTTGAATCTTGTAAGCACTAACATTTGGATTTCTAACTAATAAGTAAAATTTCCATTCATTACCCTTTACCCTTAGGCCTTTTTACAGGGTATTAGCTTTTTTACGAGTGTTAAAGAAGATGCTAATTGTTATTTATTTTTAACCATTTCCACTTTATCATCAAATATTTTATACCTTGCAGCTAGTTCTGTGAAACTTTTTAACTTGTATATAGATCTTTAAGTCTTAAATATATAAAACAAACTTTATGTGAAATGTATATTTGGTTTTATATGAACTGTCATTTTTAATATTATGTAGTATTTATAACATTCCATGCTACCTATAAAATGAGAAAGAATACTCTTTGTATGGATGTTTTTTTTTAATTGTAAAAGTTAAAATCACATTAATTAATAGAATTTTCATTTGTTTTATATTCTTATGACCTTGGTTTGTGTAGAAGACGCAGGAGAATATAGGTAGCACATTCTATTTAGTTTTGGAGAGATTATAAAAGGAGCACTCCAAATTAGTAGCTTCTAATAGCCACAGAAAAAAATATTGCAAAGAAGCAGCAGATGCTATTAAGTTTATTATACTTTTTTTTAAATCTTATTTTCTTTCTACCCCAAAATTGGAATGGTAGTGTTGCAGGTGAACTTATATATCTATCTTTTAAGTAAGGTTGTAAAAAATAGTATTTTGTAAAAAATTTTCAACTCATTTATTGAAAAAAACAGACAAGGGTTTTAAAGAATGATGTTTATTCAAGTCACTTAGCTATTACATTTATGGCATAACTTTTTTTCCCTAGTAGTTTCCAAAGACACTCAGAATAGAAATGCAACTCAATGAATAGGCAGTGTGCATATGAATAAGTCTATATACGTATTATTATTATTTTTTTAGGTTTAAATTAATTGCTACCAATAGCTGAGTTTTCAGTCTCTTACCTTTGTGACCTGTAGATAAGTATTGGCCTCAGAATTCTGGATAGAGATGTTATTTTATAGCTATCATTTTTGAAAAGTTTTTTTAGAAATGCCGAGAATCAGCCAGGTTAGAATGGAGAATGTAAGTTTTAGCAAACAGTACAAATCTAAAAACCATGACAAAAGTGTAGGTATGTATTATATGTTGGTTTGAAGAAGTCAAGGTGACTAGGTGATCCTTTTAAACATCTTCTTCAATGTAATTTACCACTTTTCTGAAATAGAATTAGGCTTAGCTAAAATATCATATCAAATATTTTATGTCTTAAAGTTTTATGAAATTATTTAATCATCTTTATTAACTACCCTTCTCTAATGTTCCCAGGTTATTGAATCTTTGGGAATTGTTATTTATAAAGCACTGGATTATGGTTTGAAAGAGAATGAAGAAAGAGAACTAAGCCCTCCCCTAGAGAAGCTCATTGATCTCATGGCCAATACCATGGAAGCTGATAGTAGTAACGATGAGGGTTATGAGGCTGCAGATGAAGGGATAGAAGATGAAGACGATGAAAAGAGAAAAATCTCAGCAATTCGTTCTTATAGAGATGTCATGAAGGTAAGTAGCAGTTTACATATTTGTTTCTTTCGAGAGATGATATTCCAGTTAAAAAAAAAAGCAAAACACTGAATAAAAAATACAAAATAATAACACTGACTAGTGAATGAACATTTGATAATACACTTTAAATTTCTCAAACTGACTGCTCAAAGTGAAATAAATTGGAAACTCTGATTTCTTCAGTCTGATTTGTTGTTCACAGTGGTTTTTTGTTGTTGTCTTTTTAATGGAATCACTTAGTTCCTCTCCTACACACAGATTCATGCACACTATCAAAATACTTTCAGGTTTTAGGACTACTTGTTATAAATTAAAGTTCCCCAGAAATGCGGTTTGTAAATCCCACTAAACCTGATGTTATAATCCCAAATTAATCTTAATGGCAGTATTGGTGTAAGATGTGCGGCAAGTCAACTTCTTTTGAGGTACTAAAGAGAAGATTCAACAAGCAGTAGAAGAGTAAAGTCGGGGAAGATAGTGCAATGTTCCATGAGATCTCCAAGTAACCACGGAATGAGCTGGAAATAGACAATAACCTTTCCGCAGAGCCAACAGAAAAGAAATCCTAACCAACACAGAAAGAAAGATTTACCTTAGAGGCAGAACCTAAATTTTGACTTCTATCCTCCAAAAAAATGAGAAAACCAATTTTTGTTTATTAGCTCCTCTCACTTAGGTTGTTTCTGCTGTACCAACACAAGATAACTAAAAAATCCTTTCGTGTATATGCCATGCCTTCCATTGTCTTGGCATTTTCCTTTTTGTCAGTAAATAGCTGTGTTTCAGTTATTTAAATAATAAAGAATTGAGTAACGATTGTTTGACTTTATTTTCTTTCTTTTAAAAAAAAATAGTTTTATTAGGGGCTCGTACAACTCTTAATCACAATCCATACATCCATCCATTGTGTCAAGCACATTTGTACATTTGTTGCCATCATCATTTTCTTTTTTTATCCAGAACAGATATTTATTGAACTATTTGATGCAAGGCACTGCACTAGACCTGGAAAGGGAGTAGTGGGGCTGCCCTGTAGTAAGAGCTCACAATCTAAGGGACGGGACCATCATCATTTTCAAAACATTTTCTTTCTACTTTAGCCCTTGGTGTCAGCTTCTCATGTTTCCCCTCCCTTCCCTCCTTCACTAATGAACCCTTAATTTCTAAATTATTATTATTTTTTCTTATCTTACACTGACTGATGTTTCACTTCACCCACTTTTTTATTGTTCGTCCCCCTGGGAGGAGGTTATATGTAGATCATTATGATCGGTTCCCCCTTTCTCCCCCTACCTTCCAGTGACCCTTCTGGTATTGCTACTCTCAATATGGGTCCTGAGGGGTTTATCTGTCCTGGATTCCCTGTGTTTCCAGCTCTTATCTGAACCCATGTACATGCTCTGGTCTAGCCGGATTTATAAGGTTAGAATTGGAGTCACAATAGTTGGGCGGGGTGGGGGAAGCATTAGAGAACTAGAGGAAAGTTGTATGTTTCAACAGTGCTATACTACACCCTGACTGCCTTGTCTCCTCCCCGTGACCCTTCTGTAAAGGGATGTCCACTTGTCGACAAATGGGCTTTGGGTCTCCACTCTGCACAACCCTTCATTCACAATTATATGGTTTTTTGTTCTGGGTCTTTGATGCTTGATACCTGATCCCATCAACACCTCATGATCACAGAGGCTGCTGTGCTTCTTTCATGTGGGCTTTGTTGCTTCTCAGCTAGATGGCCGCTTGTTTATCTTCTAGCCTTTAAGACCCAGATGCTATATCTTTTGATAGCCGGCCACTATCCGCTTTCTTCACCACAGTTGCTTATGCACTTATTTTCCCTTCAGCAATTGTATCAGGAAGGTGAACATTTTGGAATGCCAGGTTATTAGAACAAAGTGTTCTTGCGTTGAGGGAGTACTTGAGTAGAATCCCAGTGCCCCATCTGCTACCTTGATACTTAACCTATAAATATATGTACATAGTTCTAATTACCTATCATCATATAAAACTATATTTACATATGTACATGCCTGCATTTAGACCTCTACAAATGCCCTTTGCCTCCTCGTCCTTTTCCTTTATTTCCTTTTACTTTCCTCTTGACCCACTATCATGTTCAGCCTTCATTTGGGTTTCAGTAATTCCTCTGTTATATTGTCCTTGATCAAGCCCTACCAGGCGTCTAAACCCTCCTTGCCATCGATTTTTAGATCCCTTGTTGTTCCCTTGTCCCTGGGTTTGTTAACACCCACTTCCTTCCCCTGCTTCCCCCTCTCCTATGTCCCCCTCAGGACTGTTGGTCCCATTGTTTTCTCCTCTGGATTGTTTATCCTGCCTATCTCATCTAGGTAGACATGCAGCTACAATAATAAGCACAAAAACAAGACAGAGCAAAACAAAGCAACAAAAGAAAACAAAACTGCAACAACAACAGCAATAAAACCAACGACAAAAAAGAAAAGCCTATAAGTAGTTTCAGGTTGGTGTTGACCTTTAGGAGTGTTTTCCATCTGCGAATATTCTCGCTGTCCTGGTTTTGTGGTAGCCAGGGCAGGCTAACCATTCGCTGTATTAAGACCATGCATGTGTCCCCAGGCTGAGTTCTCTCCCTGAGCCTGGTTTTATCAATGCTGGTGATAAGTCTGCATTTCTGTATATGACTGGTACTCTAGGGATCTTTGTTCAAGTTCAAGATGACTGTCTAGTGAAATAGGAAGTAACAAATGCGAATTTGCAGAAGTATGTCTAAAGTAGGGTGATTCTGCAATAATTTGTTGCCATTCATTAATGTCAAATTAAAAGAAAGAAAGAAAAAATAAAAAGAAAAAAGAAAAAAATTTTAAAAAAGGAGTGTTTTCCAGTGGAGTGATGGGGTGCCACATCCTGGTCCCACAGTCTATTTTTGGTATTCCCTGGGGACTTCATTGATATGCTCCCTTTGCTGTTCTGTTGTGCACCCTTAGTGTTTTGCTCCCATGTGGTGAGGTCAGATTGGGCACAATTTCCGCACTGTGTCTCCAGTGTTGTCTCCTGTAGGCTATGGGTCAGTAAGGGAGTCATGTCTCATGGTGGGGTCAGCCCTATGGTCCTTTCTGTGCATTGGCTGCTGTGAACAGGAATATCGTCCTCAGGGCTTGGTGGGCCAGGATATTCTCCACTCTCTCTCCCTCCACCTTTGTTTGCTTCTGTGTGCTCTGATCAGATGTATCCCTCTCCTTGAGCTGTACCTTCAGTGCTGTCCTCTGAAGTGAATTCTGGGTGGAGCGGGGGCTGTCCACGTAGTTGAGATTGATGCCAGCCCCTCAGACCTCTCTATTAGTTCCCTGCTTTCTGCCGGTATGTGGCATTCACATCTTGGTACACTGGTGTGTTTGGCTTTATTTTCTTAATCTGCCTAGTGGTATGTGTAAATAGTGAAACAAATTCAGTAACTTGAATCCAATTTTCTCTTTAGTTTAGTTTTCCTGTGTACTTGAGTACCATAATGCCTATAATAATAAGAGATTAAGATTAAGACAGATTTGTGAAATTAACTTTTAAGGACCATGTTCTATTTAGAGTTACTTTGTAGATGTTTTCTTACTATGTTTTTAAGTAGTACTGGCTATATATAACTTATTATTCTAGCTTTTCATAAAGCATTCAGAGTTAGAAAGGGGGAGACATGGTAACGGTACTTTGAGGGTATTCTGTAACATACCCTAGGGTGTGTGTATATATATATATATATATATACATATATATATATATATACACACACACACACACACACACCCTAGGGTATATAGGGTATATATATAGGGTATATAGGGTGTGTGTGTGTGTGTATATATATATATATATATATAGCTTACTGAGGTATAATTAATAACTTTGGAACATTTTCTCCTTCTTATTTGTTACCTATTGGTATTTACTTCCCATTTCCCCCATCGTCCATTTTCATGTCCCAAGTAATTATTATTTCAGTTACTGTCTTCATAAATTTGCCTTCCCTATGCTGAAAAACATATGAAATAAGGACAGAGAAGAGAGGGGAGGAGGGGCAGGAACAACAAAACAAAACAAAGACCTAACAACAATAATCATATAAACAAGGAAAGAACTCAATGTAAGGAAAAGCAAGCTATATTAAAATTTTAGGATCTATTGGAAGTGAGCCAAAGGGAGCTCCAATGGGAAAATGTTACAGCCCAGTCTAAGTACAATTACTAAGAACCTTTGTCTGCTATTTCCTCTGCGTGAAATCCGGGCTGTTCCCATTCTTAGTCTGTGGACAGTGGGGATTCACCAGGGACTCAATTCATGTAGGGACCGTTAATGGACTTTGGGCTTTCACTATCATCCATAGTGTTTTGCAAACTAGGTGTTTAGTATTTAGGCTCTGGTACCATTCTCTCCTTTGGGTTTTCATCTTACTGTTTGCAATCCTTGGATCACACATGCTTGTGTGCTTCTTCTGCGTAGATTTAGCTGACACAATTAGATGGCTGCTTGTTTTGTGACAAGCCTTTAAGACCATGACCTTGTTTTTCCAGATAGCACCATCGGATTTCTTCATCACATTTGCTACCGCTCCCCTCTCTTCAGTGATTCCATGAGGGCAAGTAGCGGGCAGGGCCATGTCACAAGAACTGTTTGTTTTTGTATTAGGGCTGCACTCAGGTGAGCTCAAAATCAACTCACGTAACTATGATTTTTGTATGTCCCTGTTTCATTTTGTTGTAGTGCATAAGAGATCATCCCCAGGGGACTTAGGTAATTCTATTGATAGTAACATTATTATAGTCATTATTGTAAAACACTGTTTTATAAAGGCTTTTAGACATGTGCAGGGCATCTTACTAGTTTCTAATACATGAATTGTTTTACATTTTTATGATGGGTATTTGGAAAATTTATCTACATTCTATAGTTTTTTTAAATGTACTTACCATTGGAAGTCAGTAGCTTTATAAATAAAATATACCAGCATTTGAAGTTTCTTTTTTTTTTAAATCATTTTATTAGGGGCTCATACAACTCTTATCACAATCCATGCAAACATCACTTGTGTAAAGCACATTTGTACATTCATTGCTCTCATCATTCTCAAAACATTTGCTCTCCAGTTAAGCCCCTGGCATCAGCTCCTCATTTTTTCCCATCCCTCCTCGCTCCTCCCAACATTTGGAGTTTCATACATCGTTTTATTCATTTATATTTTCTACAGGGTGTTGTTTTTTTTTATTAATAAACATACCTAAAGACCAAATACAACTTTCTGGAGACTATAAATGACCTGCCTGCTCACGTGTAGACAGTGCTAAACAATGAAAAATAGAAGATTTTACAATAAGAAGCATAACATTTTATACTCCTAAAACTGAGCAACAATTTTGGTATTTATGTGTGTGTGGATGCAGGGGAATATGTGCGTGTATTGAGGAAGGGAACATCTATCTGGCCCCAGAATAGCAAATTTCATAATCAAATTACTCTATTTTACTAAGGCTTGGAAGATGAGGGCCAACTGTTCATTGGAATCTTAAAATTCTTGTTCAATGACATTAAATGTTAATTTATAAAAAAAAACTAGACAAAGCAAGTTGAACTGATACCTTGTTTTTGTGTGATTATTTTAAATTTGTACTATGTGTTTACTCTTATGCCTATCTTATTGCTCTCAGATGGTGAAAGATAAATAGTAAGAATGTTGTTTCTGAAGACAGATCTGATATATTAGAGGAAAACTGTTAAATTTACCAATTTGTGTCATAGGAATTTTATTAGAGAACTCATAACGTTACCTATTGTTTCTTGATTTCTATAGTTATCAAAACAGACCAGTAAAATTATAAAGTTTCCTCATGTGTGGCAATATATTCTGAGCATTTCTTTTTACTAAGTGGAAAGAAAATTTACTGAAATATTTGAGAAGTCAACACAGATTTCAAAATAGCACAAAATCCCGCATAATCCATTACCATATATGTTTCTGAATTTGGTTAGTGGGTTGAAAACCTCAGTTAGAAAATTGACTCTTATTTACTTTATTGGGAGAAGATCAGGAAATGAAGAAATAGACCTACTTTTTCCATGTTGGATGGAAATGTGAAAAATTATTGATAAGATAAACAATTGGATGGGTAGGAACTTTGAGATCTATTTAGTGTATAGCTTCCCCCCCCGAAGACTTTCAAACAATTTCTTGTATAAGGTTCAGCACAAAACTGTTTTTCATGAGGAAAAAGTTGAAGATATCTCAAAAATTCAATTTATCTACACTCCTGTGCCATTGTTTCATTTCTGACTACAACCCCTCCCCCATCCATCAGTACTTTCCCTCCTGTCTTTGAGTTTGATCATTTGTTACACTATCCTAGAACTCACTGTACTTGCAGGTATTTATTAGACAAGTAAAAGGGTACCACTCATGATACAATAATCAGGCCTGCTGCTTCTTATTCTCCATCACTAGGCCATGCTTAGGGTTTTCTACTACTAGATCCTGCTTAGGCCCTTCTTAGGATAATAGTTCAGCTTGTAGGTCAATCTCAGAATGGTCTCTTGGTGCCTGCTGCCTCACACAGCTATTACCTTTGCTATTGCTACACTGCCATCTCTCACTACCTTCAATGTTACATACAACTCCTCTCCTTCCTTTATCTCTGTCTTTTTCTTTATCTTTTCCTAAAACCTCTGTCAGGAAATCTAGTTATATAATACGTTTCTTAGTAATTCAAGGCAGCCCCCTCCTCCCACATCTAGACAACAAATTTGTCATGGGTCTGTTGACACTTTCTGTGTCCTGCTTCTGTGTTTCTAAAAAATTTTTTCATCTAAGTCATTCCAGATTGTTATCATATAGTTGTTAATTCTGTCAAAATTCTCTTTATTTCTATTGAGTCACTTTAATTTATTTTCTTGGTTATTTGCATCTTTTCTTTGTCAATCTAGCTAAGCATTTGCCCATTTTATCGATCTTCTAAAAAAATCATCTTTTGGTTTTATTGATTACTATTTTTGTTTTTTGTTTTTATTGAATTCTTCTTTAATTTTAGGCTTTTCCTTTCTTCTGATAGGTTGACTTGATTTTTCACTTCCTAGTTTCTGAAGTTGTTGAGTTAGTCTGTTAATTTGAGATTTTGCATCTTTTTTATATAGACATTTATTGCTGTAAGTTCCCTCTGAGTACTGCTTTTGTTATAAATCATAAGTTTTGGTATGCTAGGCTTTCATTTTCATTTGACTCTAACATTTTTGTGATGTTTTTTCTTCTGTTACCCTTTGGGAATTTAATATTATTTCCATTTTTGTGTATTTAAAATTTTTTTTTCTTTTTCCTTTCTAGCTTCTCTTTATTGTGGCCAGAGAAAATATTTTATATGATTTCAGTCTTTTAAAATTTATCAAGGCATGACTTATATGTGACCTAAAATGTATTCTCTCATCGAGAATGATTAATTTGCACTGAAGTAGATTGTTTTGTTTGGGGTTACAGTGTTCTATATATGTGGTGCTGGTGAAGAAGATTGAAAGTACCATGGACTGCTAAAAGGACAAACTGATCTGTATTGGAAGAAGTAAGGCCAGAGTGCTCCTTAGAGGCAAGGATGGTAAGACTTTGTCTTACACACTTTGGGCATATTGTAAGGAGCGTCCCGAGCCTGCAGAAGGACATCATGTTTGGTAAAGTGGAAGGGCAGAGAAAAAGAGGGAGACCCTCAATGAGATGGATTGACACAATGGCTGCATCAATGGCTTTAGGCATAGGAACAATTGTGAGGATGATGCAGGACTGTGTAGTGTTTTGTTCTGTTGTGCATAGGACCGGCACTGACTCAATGGCACCTAACAACAACAACAACAACAGCAACAATATATGTCTGTTAACCATGGTTGGTTTATAGAATCATCTAGATCCTATGTTTCCTTGCTGATCATATTTCTGGATTTTTTTTTTTCTTTTTCTCTGTTCTTACAGGGTTTTTTGGGCACTTCATCCACATGTCTTCTTTCTAGTTCTGTCAAATATTGATGGGGCATTTGAAGTTTGAAACTACTATAGTAATAATATGTGCATTTATGTTCCGTTATATCAATGATTGCTTTATATACATTGATAATTTTGTTTTCAGTACGTATTGTTAAATCTTAATGAATTGACCCTTTATCACTGTATAATGTCTAGCTATATCGTCTATGAGATTTTATCTTAACGTCTACTTTGTCTGGTATTAAGATTGCTATCTATCTATAGCTCTCTTGGTTATTATTTGTATGGGATATTTTTTTTTACCATCTTTTCACTTTCACACTATTTGTGCCATTAATTTAAGGCACATGTCTTGTAAATAGCAAGATCATAATTTTTGTTTGTTTTTTAATCCATTCTGCCACTCTCTGCCTTTCAATTGGAGCATGCAGTCCATTTACATTCACTCTAATTACTGATAAAAGTGATTTACTTCTGCTATTTTGTTGTAATGTGTATGTGTCTTAAGCATTGTCTTTAAAATTAGTACTAATTTCTTTGTGTTTGTTGGTTTATTGTAGTGAGCCTTTTTGTTCCCTTTTCCTTTTTTTGTGTATTTTCCCCCTAAGTGGTTAGTATAACTGCTATATTTAAGAGTTTATATTGGTAAGATCCTAGGATAAGTTGGATCTGACTTAGCTTTAGTAACATGAGAAATTCTTTATCTATAGCATTATTCTCCTTTTGTTGTTATTATCACTAATTATGTCATGTTTCATGTATTCTGTAGAATAATCTTATCCTTTCCTTTCATATATCTGTTATTAAAAACATGAAGATCCAAAGGATTGATAACCAAATGAACCACAGCCTCCACTGCCCTGATACCAGAACTAGATGTTGCTGAACTTATCACAACCACAAAATAGTTCTGAACAGAATAGGATAAAAATCTAAAACAAAATTCAAAATCATAAAAAAGACCAGACTTATTGGTCTGATAATAGATTAATAGAATCGTCAAGACTTAGATGTCCTTCAAACCTGTAGCTGTGCCCATCTCCATTTAGCTAAATAACAAACAGGCCTACCAAGTGTATTGTGAGGAACAAACTTCTCAGAATAATCAACTATATTAGACCCAAAGGGCAGCATTTGTCCCAAAACAAAAATGAGAAGCCAGGAAAGAAATGGAAAGAATGATAGATGGAAATGAAGAAGTAGAAAGAGTGCTGTTATATTGAAGGGATTGCAACTGATGTTCCAAAACAAAACGTATATATTGTTGAATGGAAACTACATTGTTCTTTAAAGTTTCCCTCACCCACACATGAAAATAAGAATATTTTAAAAATAAAAATCATGACTGACAGAACATTTATTATTATGAGTCATGAATTCCTTATTACTATCTTTGTACTTATCCATTCATTTCCCTTTAGTAGTGTAAGGTTTTATACAAAGGACAACGAGGTATGAAAGACAAAACATGAGTCTGAGTTAATACATTTTATGTAGGGATAATGGGAGTAACAGAAATTAAAGGGCATGAGATTAAAGGGATTAGGCTAGTAGAGTCCAGTGAAAGAAAAGGAGACACCTAGCCTATAAAGTACAGAGGCTACAAGTACCTCAGTTGCACAGAAACAGAACCAGCGAGTGAAGGAAGAAGGAGCTAGCAAATAGAAATGCAGTAATAGCGAGCATCTGGGGTCTTAAAGGCTTGAAGGTAATCAAGCGGCCATCAAGCTCAGAAGCAACAAAGTCCACACGGAAGAAGCACACCAGCCTATGCAACCACGAGGTGTCGAAGGGATCAGTTATAAGGCATCATCAGAACAAAAAAATCTTCCATAGTGAATGATGGGGGGAGTGCGGAGTGGAGACCCAAAGCCCATTAGTAGGCAACTGGAGATCCCCTTGCAGAGGGGTCTTGAGGAGACAAGCCAGTCAGGGTGCGATGTAACAACGATGAAAAATACAACTTTCCTCTAGTTCCTAAA
>NW_022103921.1:7779883-7781252 GCF_000313985.2 Echinops telfairi
ATAGGAACTGGAAACACAGGGAATCCAGGGCAGATGATCCCTTCAGGACCAGTGGTGTGAGTGGTGATGCTGGGAGGGTAGAGAAAAAGTGGGTTGGAAATAGGGAACCGATTACATGGAACTATATGTGACCTCCTCCCTGGGGACAGAAACAGAAAAGTGGGAGAAGGGAGACATCAGACAGGGCAAGATACAACAAAATAATAATTTATAAATTATCAAGGGCTCATGAGGGAGGGGCGAGTGGGGAGGGAGGGGAAAAATGAGGACCTAATGCCGTGGGTTCAAGTGGAGAGGAAATGTTTTGAGAATGATGAGGGCAATGAATGTACAAATGCACTTTATACAATTTATGTATGTATGGATTGTGATAAGAGTTATATGCGCCCCTAATAAAATGATTAAAATAAATAAGAAGTGGAGTAAGGAATTTAAAGAAAGAGGGACACAGAAAGATGAGCAGACTTGCCTCCTCTCACAACAGAATCAAGAAAGCAGTAGGAGCAGTTAGAGAGCAATACCAGAGGGATAAGAGAGAGAACAACGACTCATTTGGGGTTTTTAAGACCTTGGGATGTCTATAACTCTTGTAGATAGTAGAGTGCCCGGGCATCTTTCTGGTTGGATCCTTCTGTGTCACATCTGCATGGATTTGTTTGTAAACAAATAGCGAGGGTTAAAGCTCGCTGGAAACTGCAAACATTTTCACTATTGGACCCTTTAATTAGGAATCTTTCTTTTTTATGTATACTTTTGAATAACTTTCTAATGTATTTTCTTTAATAGCTACAGATCTCTCATTAGTATGTTTTATAGGGTTAGTCTGTGACTCTGACTCTCCAAGTACCTGTTTGTCTGGGATCTTTTAATTTTACTCTCCTTTTTGAAAGATAGTTTAACTGTATAGTATTCTTGGGTGATATGTTTTTCCTTTATGCACTTTAAAGATAAGTCCAGTGTTTCTGACAAACATTGGCATTCAATCTTATTGAAGAGCCTTTATTTATAACTATTGTCTTCTCTCACTGGAACTATACCTTTACATATTATATCTTTAGCTTTAATTTTTGAGAGTCTTATGTCCATTTCTGTAAATAAAAATTTCTTGGAAATAAAATAGAGCAGTTCTACTCTGTCCTGGAGTGCTGGCTGGAAGTTTGAATCAACTCAATGGCAGCATGTTTGGGTTTTGGTTAACTATGATGTGTCTTGGATCTTTTTGGGGTTATCTTGCTTGGGATTGTGTGAGTTTCTTAGATTTGTAGATTCTTGCCCATCATTAGATTGTTGGACTTTTTTTGCCCTAGTTCTTCAAATATTTTTTCAGTTCCTTTATATTTCTCATCTGCATGTAAAATTCCTGTGATAT
>NW_022103921.1:7781352-7784214 GCF_000313985.2 Echinops telfairi
TATTAGGTCTCATAGTGTTGTCTTAATTTCACTAAACTGTGCTGAACCTTTTTGAACCTCCATTCTTGTGACTTTTTAGCATTTGCAATTATAATTATCCTCTAATCAACGATTCTTTCTGTTGCCCGATTAAATCTATTGGTAAGTCCTAATGTGCTTTTCGTTTTAGTTATTGTCCCTCTAAGTTGCAAAATCTTTTTTTTAATCCTCGTTTTGTTCTTAACAGTATTTTTCTTATTTCTTTTAGCTCTTTGCATATTTTTTCTGTTAACTCTTTTACTACATTTAATGTTTTACACACACACAGACACACACACACACATTCATTATTTGGTCATCAGGATGTACTTTCATTTCCTTTTTCAGGTTCATTTGGGTGGGTCACCATTTCTCTGTGATATTTCTTTCTGGTGGAGCATTAGAATTTTCAAGGGTGTTAATATTCTCAGTTTTCCTCATTTTTTGGGTTTTTGCCTGCACTATTTTCTGCAAGAAACTTTTAAGTGGGCAGTGCCTTTGGCCTTTGCTTACCATTTCCTCTACCTTTCTGTGATTGTTCCTTCTCTCCCTTGATTTAATTGTAATTCGAAAGTTTTAGATCTCGTTTTTCAGTGTTCTTTCTCTTCGGAACACACTGGAGAACATTCTGTGGTCAGTCTGTTAACCAGTGGCACTGTCACACAGGCAAGATATTGCATATGCATCAATCTGTGTATCCGAGAATGTAGTCACCTTCCTGGCTGTTACTTCCTCCCTTCCTGATTCAGCAATCACAGTGTTAGTGAGAAAACCCACATCGAGCAAACCCTCTCTGGGGCCAGCTGTTGCCCTCTGGTTTTGCATGATATTCCTTTTCTAACATTTTCGTGTCTGTTTCAGCTGGCGCATGCAGTGGAAGCTTAGCAGACTTATCCATTTCATGAGGAGGGGCTGGTACTTTCTAGAAGGACCTTCAAGAAACGTGTCCGGTTTCAGAGCTTCAATGCTCCTGTGGTGACTGAGGAAGCAGCCTTCACTTTGGCGTCTTCTTGATTCCACTGTAGTGGACCTTCTTTGGGAATATGTGTATCAGTTCAGTAGCTGACATTTATTAGTTGAGAAAGGGTTCATTCTAAATTGACCCCCAGAGAGCTCAGCCATCTTGAATGGAGGCCACACCCATAGTTTCTTGCATACAAAAGCCTCAGTTTGCTTACAATAAGGGAGCATAGACAAACAAAGTGGTGTATGGGGGCAGGAAAGGAAGTGATTATCAGTGTAGACTCCACCACAGGGGCCTTTAACAGTTCGCAAGAGCCAGCAACCAACAATTTCTACATGGGAGGAGTTGCAAACTGGCTGCTTTGTCACCCTGATAGTTTGATGGCTTGGAGTTTACCTTCCATTCAGGACGCCTGTTTCCTAGCACATAGTACCCTCAGTTAACAATCTTCGGTGCAAAATGGGAATGGAAACAGGCTAACTCATCCACACCCAGCAGCATTTTAGCTGTTGATTTCATAGACCAGAAATATGGGCTGTTCAGGGAGACAGGTATAGTTCTGATTATGGAAGCAGACATCACTGCCAACTTTTCTTGTAGAAATCCAGAGCAGGTTTGTGGGTGACAGTATCCAAGTAGGGAAGAGGCTGCCACACTCCTACTGGATATCTAAGGAGACCTGCCTTATCGCTGTCAGACACTTCCTTGGAACATAATGGCAATGGGTGCAACCTCTACTAAAGATGCCTGCTTCTTTTTTAAATTAAAAAAAAAAAACCCTTTTAAAACAGTTTTATTGACATATAATATATGTACATTAGATTCAATGGTGTGAATATATACCCATTTTACTCATCAGTATAGCTCCCTACTTCCTTCCAACCTTCCCTGTCATAACGCTAAGAAACTGTAACTTTAGTAACTGGCTCTAAACTTTTACCTATCCTGGATTTTATATAAAGAAAATAAACAGAAGACCCAACAACAATAACAAAACAAAATTTTCAATCCAAAAGAAAGTAGAAAATGTTTTAAAAAACTGTAACAAGTGTTTTTGCTCAGAGCAGCAATATGCAGAGACGACCACAGGGCCAGCTTCGCCACAGGACACAGCTCTCCTCATTGACCCATAGCATCAGTGGGGACAACACTAGAGACACATGGCGGGAATTGTGCCTGCCATGAGCCCACTATGCTGAAGCCAGCCTCTGGGGGCCTTCAGCAGATGAGCAGGGGGAGGAGAGCAATGAAGTCCCCAGGGATAGAAGTGGGGCCAGGGCATGGCACCCCATCAGACTTGACTGGAAAGCATTCATCAAGGACAACAAGTAGACCCTGAACTACTTATAGGATTTTTTTTTGTGTTGTAGCTATTGTTTTACTTTCTATTGTTGCTTTGTTGTACTCAGTCTTGTGATGGTACATATTGTTGTCGCTGCATGTCTACCTGGAAGGGATAGGCGGGATAAACAAGCTGGAAGAGAGAACAATGGGATGACAGTTCCAGGGGGACATGGGAGAGGAGGAGGTGGGGGAAAGGAAGTGGGTGTTAACAAACCCAGGGACAAGGGAACAAGTGATCCAAAATCAGTGGCAAGGAAAGTATAAGAGGTCTGGCAGGGCTGGATCAAGGTCAGTGTAACCTAGAGGAATTCCTGAAACCCAAATGAAGGCTGAACATGATAGTGGGACAAAAGGAAAGTACAAAGAGATAAAGGAAAGAACTAGGAGGCAAAGGGCAGTTATAGAGATCTAAATACAGGCATATACAGATGTAAATATATTTATATACAATGAGGGTGAAATAGATCTATGTACATATATTTATAGGTTGAGTATTAAGGAAACAGATGGACAGTGGGCCCCTGCTCAAGAACTCC
>NW_022103921.1:7784790-7791836 GCF_000313985.2 Echinops telfairi
AGCATCTGGGGTCTTAAAGGCTTGAAGATAAACAGGTGGCCATCTAGCTGAGAAACAACAAAGCCCACATGGAAGAAGCACACCAGCTGTGAAATGTCAAGGCGTCGAAGGGATCAGGTATTAGGCATCAAAGACTTAAAAAAAAAAAAAATCATAGCATTGTGAATGAGGGGAGTGCGGAGTGGGGACCCAGGACCCATCTGTGGGAAATTGGACATCTTGCAGAAGGGCCGCGTGGACCAGATGAACCAGTCAGTGCTGTGTAGCAATGATGAAACATACAAATTTCCTCTAGTTCTTGAATGCTTCCTTCCCCTCTCCCCCTATCACGATCCCAGTTCTACCTTACAAATCCAGCTGGACTGGAGGATGTACACTGGTACAGGTGGGAACTGAAAACACAGGGAATCCAGGACAGATGAACTCTTCAGGACCAGTGGTGAGAGTGGCGATACTGGGAGGGTGGAGGGGAGGTGAGGGAGAAGGGGGAACAGATTACAAGGATCTACATATAACCTCCTCCCTTGGGGGCACAGACAGCAGAGAAGTGGGTGAAGGGAGATGTCAGATGGTGTGAGATACGACAAAATAATTATAAATTATCAAGGGTTCATGGGGGCGGGGGGAGGGAGGTGTAGGAAGGGAGGGGAAGAAAATGAGCTGATACCAAGGGCTCAAGTAGAAAGCAAATGTTTTGAGAATGAGGGAAATGTGCTTGACACGATCAATGTATGGATTGTGATAAAAGTTGTACGAGCCCCCAATAAAATGATTTAAAAAAAACAACTAACAAATTTAAAATGATCAAAAGGGAAAACGACATTAAAATTTAACCTAGCCATATCTTTAGTGATTCACCATCTGATGCATTCTGAGGGGAAGGCTATTTGCTTCCTAGTCAATTTTCCAAGGGAGTTTAATGGAAGCTTCATCACATGTTGTTATTGTTAGGTGCTGTTGCATCTGTTTCAACTCTTAGCAACCCTATGCACAACCAAAGTAACAATACAGCTTTTTGAATCTATGCTGTCTTTACTGATAAATACTTAGTAGTTAGAGTGTTTTACACTTGCACAATTGTTAGGGTTTAGCATCTTGTTTCCGGCACTGTGTCAATCCATCCTGTTGAGGGTCTTTGTCTTTTTTGCTGTCTCTTTACCAAGCCTGGTTTCATTTTCCAGAGACTGGTCTCATCTGATAACATATTCAAAGTATGTAAAGTGAAGTTTTGCCATCTGGGCTTCTCCGGAGCTATACTTCGTCTGAGAAAGAGTTGTTTGTTCTTTTGACAGTCCAGTATTTGAAAGTATCCTATTCTTTCAATATTCTTTACCAACATCATAATTCAAATGCATCCATTGTTCTTTGGTCTTCTGTATTCAATGTCTGGCTTGGGGCAGGTACACCGTAGTCCTCAAAGTAAATCCTTGCTTTTCAACACTATAAAGAGGTCTTGTGCAGCAGATCCACCTAATGCAGTGTATTATTTAATCTCTTGGCTGCTGCTTCCATGAACATTGATTGTGGATCCAGCAAGACTAAATCCTTGGCAAAATCATTCTTTTCTCTGTTTATCATGATGCTACCTACTAGTCAAGTTGTGAGGATTTTTTTTTCTTTACATGGAGTTATAATTTATACTGAAGGCTGCAATCTTTGATCTTCATTAGCAAGTGCTTCAAGTCCTCCTCATTTTCAGCAAGCAAAGTTGTGTCATCTGCATATTGCCGGTGGTTAATAAGTCTTCCTCCAATCCGATACTGCATTCTTCTTCATATAATCCTGCTTCTCTCCTTATTTGCTCAGCATACAGATTGAATAAGTATGGTGAGAGTATGCAGCCCTGGTGCACACTTCCTAATTTTAACCCATGCTGTATTCCCTTGTTCTGTTCTGCCTTTTGATCTATGTTCACGTTCCACCTGGGCACAATTAAGTATGCTGGAATTCCTATTTTTCTCACGGCTATCCATAGTCTGTTATTATCCATACAGTCAATGCCTTTTCATAGTTAACAAAACACAAGTAAACATCTTTTTGGTATTCTCTGTTTTCAGCCAAGATCCATCTGACATCAGCAATGAAACCCCTAGTTTCCCATCCTTATCCTCATCTGGCCTGGACTTCTGGCAGCTCTATGAAAATGTACTACTGCAACTGTTGTTGGATGATCTTCAGAAAAATTTTGCTTATAGCATGTGATATCATTGATGTTGTTTAATAGTTTGCATATTCTATTGGGTCATCTTTATTTGCAATGGATACAAAATATGAATCTCTTCCAGTCAGGTTGCCAAATAGCTTTCTTCCAAATTTCCTGACATAGACAAGTGAATGCTTCATCAGCTTTTTGAAACATTTTAATTGGGACTCTATCAATTCCTGCAGCCTTGTTTTTGGCTAATGCTTTCAGTGAAGCTTGAACTTCTTCCTGCAGCACCATTGGTTCTTGATCCTATGCTGCTTCTTGAAATGGTTGAATGTTGACCAGCCATTTTTTGTACAGTGATTGTATATTCTTTCCATCTTCTTTTGATACCTTTTTCTTTGTTCAATATTTTGCTCATAGAATCTTTCAGTATTGCAATTTATAAGACTTGAATTTCTTCTTGAGTTCTTTCAGTTTAAGATATGCTGAGTGTCTTCTTTCATTAGTTTTCTCACTCTAGGTCTTTGCACATTTCTTTACAGTATTTGACTTTGTCTTCTCAGGTTTCCCTTTGAAATTTTCTGTTCAGCTCTTTGTCTCTATCATTCCTCCAATTTACATTAGCTATTCTATGATTTAAAAAGTAAGCTTAAATCTATTCTGATTCCACTTTGATTTTTTTTCTTCCCTGTCTTTTTAATGACCCTTTGCTTTCTTTCTTTATGTATAATGTTGGTATCATCTCACAGTTTATTGGATCATCTTCACTAGTATTCAGTCCCTGTGGGAACTCTGGACTTTTGGACTTTCAATGTCATCCATACTGGAGGCTCAGAATTTAAGCTCTAATACAGGTCCCCCCCCCCATCTTTGATTTTATCATTTATAATGCTTACATCAACAGGATAGTGGGCTCATGTGTGGGCTTAGCTGACACCTCACTGAGATGGTTGCTGGTTTTCAGATGAGCTTTTAAGACCCCAAATGCTATTCTTTCTGATAGCCTGGAACCATCTACTTTCTTCGCCACAATTTGCTATAGCACCTGTGTCTTCAGTGATACTTCATCAGGATAAGTATCAAGCAGGCTGCATCATAAGAACTGGTTAGTCTTAAGGTAGAGCTTATGGTTAAGTATGAGCTAAAAATGCATTCACATATCTAAGGTTTATCTATATCATGTTCCACTTCAGTACCTGCATTATCAGCTTTTTGAGATATAGTATAATGAACCTCCATGGGGCTTTTTATATTTCTCATAATAGTATCATTATAGTAACCACTGATTTAAAATACTACTGAAATAAGATAAATATTAATATACAGGGAAGCTTTTTACTCAAATACATGGAATGTTAATTTATGCATATTAAAGACTTAAGTGACTGAATCCTGCATAAGAAAACAATTAAGGTTAGATACAGGGTACATTATGATAGTACTATATCTGTGTAACTAAGATATGTCTTAAAAAGGTAAGAAAATATGAGAGTGACAAATATATGGTAGCTTTAACTTGCCTATGGTTGAGCAACTTTAAACACAAGAGGTTTGAACTGAGGTCTCATGATTTCCACATCTATGACCCTGGGTAGCAGTCCTCTTTTTCTTTCACTAGGGACTTACAAATTTAAATCCAAAAGGAATATATCTTTTCTTTTAATCTGCAACAGGTAGGTTTAGGGTAAAGTCTGGTTCGCTTAGGGTTTTTCAACTCATATCATTCTGATATGGCCTCTGTGATATGCTCTTCACCTCGAGAAGACGAACTTCAAAGTCCAGGTAGCCTGTAGTATAGCTTCTGGGTCAGCAAGGACCAAAAGAAACTGCTAAAAATTCATGATTAGCTATGTGGCACATGAAGGATTCTCCCGTAGTTGTTTTCAGGTGATAGTCATCATTGGTTTGTTTTGTATCTCCTAGATGACTAGTGATCTCAAACATTTTTTCATTTGTTGGTTAGTCATTCAGAAATTTTTTCTGGTGAACTGTTGATGTATTTGAATTATGGTCCTGGGAAGGAATATTCAAAGTATCAAAGACGGTTACAAGAACTAAAAAACCTTCCGCGGAAGAGGCACAGCCAGTGTGTTCCTGACAGTAAGGACAGGAAGACTTTTGTCTCACATACATTGGACATGTTATCAGGAGATACCAGTTCCTGGAAAGGAATATCCTGCATGATAAAGCAGAAGGACAGAGAAAAAGAAGGCCCCTGACAAGATGGATTGACCCAGTGGCTGCAACATTGGGCTCCAACGTAAGAACACTTGTGCAGATGGCCCAGGACCAGGGAGTGTTCTGGCTTATTTCTGTTAGACTCCTTCCATTACTTTGTACTCCAGCATTTGTTGTTTTCTATGTTGTGAATTGGGCTGTCATTGTCAATGCAATGTTGATGTCCTTTGCCCACTTTTTGATTTGATCATTTGTTATTTTCTTGTTGAAGTATTGCAGTGTTCCTTTGTTTATAGAGATTACTAGTCCGTTGTCTATAAAGTTGTTGCTGAAGACTTCCACAAGTCTTTGCACTTTCTTTGAATTCTTTTGATGAGGTTTTTTGATGTACTTCTGGGACAATGTTGAATAAGGGTGGTGACGGGGGCACCTGGCCTGGTTCCTGTAAGCAGGAGAAATGCATGTGCGTAGGACCCAGTCATCTGTTTTTTCTTCTACTGTGTGTGCCTCCTTCTGTTATGTTTCGTGGTATCTCGGTGCCCTGTAAAAGAGCCCTTCAATTTGCCCCTATTTTCTCATTGATAGTCCATATAGCTCTGGGATTTACATTTAGGTCTTTCACCCATTTTGAGGGTTTTTTTTTTCTGTACAAAGGGTGAGGTCTGGGTTCTGTTTAATTGTTCTGCAGACAAGATCCAATTTTGCCAGCATCATATATTGAAAAGACCATCTGTTTCCCGATTAAGGTTTTTAAGCCCTTTGTTGAAAATCAGTTACAAGTAGGTTGATTAATTTATTTTTGAGTTTGCTCTTCCGTTTCTTTATATACCTATTGACTCCTGTGTCTGTGTAATTGATTTTGAGGATGGGTGATGGGAAGCCTCCTACTTTCTTCATCTTAGGAGTTCCTTGCTTATCCTGAGTCTCAGTAATTGTGTTTTTTTTTTCATTTTTTAAATAATGAAGTTGGGATTTTGATAGAAACTGTGTTGTAATTTATAAATTTTTTTAGATACTAGTGGTATTTTCATGATATTAAGCTGAAGTTGGGATATTCTTCCATTTGTATAGGTTTCTATTAATAGTGTTCTTTAGTTTTCTTTTTATAAGTCGTCTGGTTCTCTGCTCAGACTTTACTCCAAGTATTTAATCTTTTTTGTGGCTGTTGTAAATGTTATTGTTTTCTTGATATCTTTTTCAGAGCTCTCTTCATTAGTATACTGGAGTCTAACAAATTGTTGCGTGCTAGTCATGTATACCACAAGTCCCTGAATTGGTTGATTGCTTCCAACAATCTTTTGGGGCTTTTCTACATATAACATCATATCACCAGGCCCAGTTGGATTCCTTTAACTTCTTTTTGTTGAATTTCTGTTCTGGCTAAGACTTGTGGGACAATGTTGAATAAGGGAGGTCATGGGGGCATCCTTGCTTGGTTCCTATTAGTAGGAGAAATGCATTCCGTTTTTTCCTGTTGTTGGCCTTTGGCTTTCATATGTGGCCTTTGTTGTGCTGAGAAATTTCCCTTCTGTTCCTAAGTTGTGTGTTTTTATCAGAAATGGGTGTTGGATATTACAAGTTACCTTTTTTGAATCAATTGATATGATCATGTGGCTCTTATTTTTTTGTTTTTATACAGTAGGTTACATTGTTTTGTAATGTTGAACCATTCTTGGGTACCTAGTATCAATTTTACTTGATATGGTGGTGTATCGTTCTTATTATACATTATTGGATTATATGTAGGCCAAAATTTTGTTTGGAATATTTGCGTCTATGTTTATAAGGAATATTGGTATGTAGTTTTATATCCTTATAGTATCTTTGCCTGGTTTGGTATCAGGGTCATGCTAGCTTGATGAAATAAATCCAGGAGCTTGCTGCCCTTTTCTTTGTTCTGGAATGGGCTGTGTAGAATTCATAACAACTCTTCCCTGAATGATTGGTAGAATTTCCCTGTGAAATTGTCCCGCCCTGGTCTTTTCTTAGTTGGGATTTTTGAATTTTCTGCTCTATTTCCTCTTTTGTTAGTGTTCTGTTACCATTTTCCACATCACTCTGCATTACTTGAGTAGTTGATGTCCTTCTAGAAATTTGTCCATACCTGCTAGGTTTTCAGGATTTTGGAGGATAGTCTTTAGTAATAGTTTGTCATAACTCTTTTTATTTCATATGGATCTGTTGTGATGTCTCTAATTTTAGATATTTGGATCTTCTCATTCTTTTCCTTTATTACATTTGCCAGTTTTCAATTTTGTTAATCCTTTCAGTGACCCACTTTTCTGTCATGTTAGTTTTTCTGCTTTCAAATTAGTTGTTTTCTGTTCTATCCTTCTTTTTAAAAAAAGTTTTAACAGTTTTCATTGGCACTTCATTACCACAATCAGTTTTAGAATATTTTCTTCTTGTACTCAGTGTTATTCCTTAGTTATTTTTTTTGTGGCAAAAATATACGCAACAAAACATTCTAAAATTCAACAACTTCTACATGTACAATTTAGTGCCAGTGATTATACTATTCATTTTATACAACCATTATTGATATTCTTTTCAAACTTTTTCCACCACCATTAACATAAACTCAATGCCCCCTAAGCAAAAACTCTTCCTCCTTCACCCATGGTAACCATTGGTCAAGCTTCATTTCTTTTTTGTTTTGTTTTTTAATTTTAAAAAATCATTTTATTGGAGGCTTATACAATTCTTTTTTTTTTTTTGG
>NW_022103921.1:7792892-7803502 GCF_000313985.2 Echinops telfairi
ATTGATGGCCCTAGTAGCTTGGGGTTTAACTTCAAGGTCTGTGATCCACCTTGAGTTTATTCTTGTGAATGGAGTGAGATAAGGGTCTTGCTTCATTTTTATGAAAAATATCCATTTTTTCCAGCACCACTTGTTAAAGAGGGCTTCTGCTTCCCATTTGATATTTTTTGGGCTCTTATCAAAGATCAGTTGTCTGTATGCTGATGATTTTATTTCTGGGTTTTCAGTTCTTTTCTATTGGTCTGAGTATCTGTCATTGTACCGATACCATGTGGTTTTGACAACCGTGGCTATATAGTATGTGCTAAAGTCAGGTAAAGCAAGCCCTCCCACTGTGTCCTTCTTGAGTAGTTCTCTGCTAATTCTGGGCTTCTTCCCTCTCCATATGAAGTTGGTAATCAGTTTTACCATTTCTTTGAAGAAAGATGGGGGTAATTGTATCGGGATTGCATTAAACTGATATAGTGCCTTTAGCAGAATTGACATCTGGACTATATTGAGTCTTCCAATCCCGAGCATGGGATATTCTTCCATTTGTTGAGGTCGCTCTTGGCTTCTTGTAATAGTGTTCTGTAGTTTTCCTCTTATAGATCTTTTGTTCTTTTAGTCAGGTATATCCCTAGATATTTCAATTTGTGCTTGGCTATTGGAAGGGTACCACCTTTTTGATCTCCTCTTTTGTGGTCTTATCTGATGTGTATAACAGTCCGATGGACTTCTGTTTGTTGATCTTGTATCCTTCCACTCTGCCAAACTCCTCTATTGTTTCCAGTGCTCCCCTTGTGGAACTTTTGGGATTTTCCATATATAAAATCATATCATCTGAAAATAATGATAGTTTCCCCTCTTCCTTCCCCAGATGAATACCTTTGATGTCTCTTCTTTGTTTTACCTAAAACCTCCAGCACGATATTAAATAAGGGTGGGGGCAAGGGGCATCCTTGTCTGGTCCCCTTTTTCAGTGGGATTGTGTTAGTTTCTTCTCCATTGACTACCACGTTGGCTGTTGGTTTTTCATATATAGCTTGTATTGTCTTGAGGAATTTTCCTTTCATTCCTATCTTCTCAAGTGTTTTAAATAGGAATTGGTGTTGGAAGTTGTCAAATGCTGTTTCTGCATCTATCGATATCATGTGGTTCTTATAGTTTTTCATGTCAATGTAATGAATAATAATAATGGTCTTTCGTATGTTGAACCATCCCTGCATCCCTGGTATGAATCCCACTTGTTCATGGTGAATTATAAGTTTTATATACTTTGTATTCTGTTGGCTAGTATTTTGTTGAGGATTTTTGCATCGATGTTCATTAGGGATATTGGTCTGTAGTTCTCGATTCTTGTGGGATCCTTGTTCGGTTTTGGTATCAGTTATACTAGCTTCATAGAAGGAGTTTGGGAGTTTGCCGTCTTTTTCTCTGTTCTGGAAAAGTTTGTGTAGGATTGGTGTTAGTTCTTCCCTCAATGCTTGGTAGAATTATCCAGTGAAGCCATCTGTTCCAGGGGATTTTTTTTGTTGGTAATCCCTTGATAACCTTGTCTATTTCTTCTATTGCTATGGGTCTGTTGAGATTCTTGACATCCATCGAGGATAGTCTAGGGAGGGATTGTTTTTCCAAGAACTTGTCCATGTCTTCCAAATTGTTGAATTCATTGGAGTACAATCCTTTGTCTTACTGTGTAAGTATCCTTTTGATTTCATTAGGATCTGTTGTAATGTACCCTCTGTCATCCCTTATTCTTGCTATTGAAATTTGTTCTCTCCTTCTTTGGTTAGGTTTGCCAGTGGTCTGTAGATTCTGCTTATCCTTTCAAAGAACCAACTTTTAGCAGCATTAATTTTTCCCATAGTTTTCTCATTTTCCCTCTCCTGAATCTCAGCCCTGATTTTTATAATTTATTTTCTTTTGCTATTAGTAGGATTGTCCTGCTCTAGTTGTTATAAATTTTGTGCCGCATATCAATCATGAGTCTCTCTTAATTTCTCAGATGTGCATGTATTGCTATGAAACTCCCTCTGATAATTAATTGCCTTTGCTGTGTCCCATAAGTTTTGGTATGTCGTGTTCTCATTCTCTTTCGTTTCTAGAAATTTCCTAATTTTATCTCTGATCTGTGCCAGTACGCACTCCTTTTGCAGTAAAGTTATTCATCCTCCAATTGTTTGCTCTTGTTTTCTTTGTCTTCCTTTTGTTGATTTCCAGCCTTATGGCACAGTGGTCAGAGAGATCTGTATGATATCAATGTGTTTAAATTTATGTATAGTCACCTTATGCCCCAGCATGTGGTACGTATATCTTCAAATATGTGCCATGTGGGCTTGAAAAAAATGTGAATTATTTTGTATTTGGATGAAAAGCTCTGTAAATATCTATCAGGTCAAATTGTCTAATTGTATTATTTAGATCTCTAACCTCCTTGTTGTCTTTCTTTCCCTGTGATCCATCTTTCTCAGAGAGTGGTATATTGAAGTCACCCACTCTTAATTGTCGAGGCTTTAATTTCTTTTTTAATCTTTTGGAGTGTTTGGTTAATGTATTCAGCGGGTCTCTCATTCGGGGAATATATGTCTACAATGCTTAGTGGGTCTTTGTCTACCATTCCCTTGAGCATTATATAGTGTCTCTCCTTATCTCTTTATGGTTTGCACTTTGAGGTCAATTTGATCTGAGATTAGGATTGTAACCCCTGCTTCTTTTGAATTGTTTGCTTGGTATGCCTTTCTGCAGCCTTTGATTCTCAGCCTATTTTTGTCTGTAGCCTTGAGATGTGTCTCATGTAGGCAGCAGATTGATGGGTTGTGTTTTCTAAACCAGTCTGCTAGTTCAGTATTTTAATGTGTAAGTTCAGGCTATTGATCTTCAGGGTTATTATCTCCATCTGTGGACTTCCTTTCTCATTAGCCTGTTGTGCATGTGTGTGTGTTTCATTTTTGAGTTTTTTCCAGCCTTAAGCCAATGCTATCTTGGGGTCTGTTTTCTCTTTGTTGCCCTTTGGGTGAGGTTGTTCTATGTGGTCTCTCATTTATGCTTGGTGAATGTTGTTCTTTTGCCCGTACTGGGTCCGCAAGGATCTTTTGTAGGGCTGGGTTTCTTCTGACGTATTCTTTGAGTTTTTCCTTGTCTGGGAAGACTCTTACTTCTCCATCTATCTTGATAGATAATTTGGCTGGGTAGAGTATTCTTGGGTTTGCATTGTTTTCCTTCAATTTTTGGAATATGTCACTCCACTCTCCTCTTCTTCATAGTTTCTGCTGATAGGTCTGAGTATATTATTAGATTTTTGTTCATGTTTGTTAGTCTGCTTGCCTGTCCTCCAAGTCACTGATGTGGTTCTCTACTTCCTCCAGTCGATTCTCGAGGTCTGTGTTTCTGCTACTGGTTTTTGTTATCTCCTCTCTAAGCTCCTGTATTTCCCTTTGGTGTATCGCCTTTATCTCCTCTACCATTTAATCCCTTTTCTGTATTGTTTCCCTCATATCCTGTATAACTCCAAGCAGCTTTCTGAAAATTTCTTTCTGTGGCAGTTCGTCTGCTTCTATGCATGTCGTTATGTTCGGGCCATCTTCTGCCATTGCCTTTTGTTTCTCCTGGGTTTTTTTTGTTGAAGTCATTGGGGTTGATGACGGTTTGTGTTGCGTTTTAGAGGAGCCAGGTGCCATTTTCCAGGGAGTTGAAGAGCATTGCTCTCTCTCGGAGACTTGTAGGAATGCTCTTTGAACTGCCTACAACTAATTTCACTATGGAATTAACCTA
The DNA here is from genome assembly GCF_000313985.2 of Echinops telfairi. NCBI lineage: Eukaryota > Metazoa > Chordata > Mammalia > Afrosoricida > Tenrecidae > Echinops > Echinops telfairi. The sequence goes on from NW_022103921.1 coordinate 7,796,646, forward strand.
CCACTTTATCCTCCTGTGGCTTCCCTCTCAGGGAAGTGCCCCAGAAGGCTGGTGGGTTGCCTGTTTGGTGTTGCAGAGATTGGGCAGAGGTTCCTGCAACAGCTTGGAATGTTGACTAGTGTTGGCTGCCTTATGCCCCCAGTTACACAGGCAGGATTCCCTGGTAAGAAGTTGGGCAGAGTATTCCCTGGAGGTAAAGCAGGGCTTTCCCCAGCCTTGGGCTGGCTACACAGGGTGGAGCTCACCTAGCTGGGTGTGGTGCAGGCGTAAATGCCCTAGGCTAAGGGGAGTGGTCTGGAGGTCAGCAGTGGAGTGTGAGAGAACAGGAAAGAGACAAAGAGCAGAAAAAATAATAAAAAAGTAAGACCGCTTAGACTGTGCCAGGGATATAGAGAAGAGGGAAACAAAAACAACAATGTAGCTGAGTCCCGATCCCCGCCAGTGGAGCTGCAAGGGTTTAGTCCCTGCCCTGAAGCAGGTGGCAGCGGCAAGCTGTGGCTGAGCTGATAAAAAGCCCCTGCACAGACCTCCAGTACTGTGGGGGGACAGAGAGCAGAGATGAAACAAAAGCAGCAATGTAGCTGAACCCCGCTCCCTGCCTGTGGAGCTACAAGGGTCCAGTCCCTGCCCCGAGGCAGGCGGGGGCAAACAGTGGCTGTTGATACCAAGCCCCACCCCCTCCCAGGCTCTAAATGGTCCCGGCTCTGGCAGAGGCAGTGGCGGGGCCAGGATCAAGCCCCAGCCAGCTTCCACTGATGCAAGCCAAAAGCCCCCAGCCCCTTAAAACAGAGGGGGTCTGTGCCTACTTATCTTTATGATGCTCCTCCTGCGTTCTAGCAGCGTTGAATTTCCCTCTAAGCAACTCTCCTGGGTTGAATTCTGCCCGGTCCCTCTGGTATGTGTCACTCCGTTGCCAGTTCTCGAATGGACAGTATCACCCCGGAAGTATATGGCTTCTTCTGGATTGTGGCCAGAAAGGTGAATTCACTCTTGTTCCGGAACAGCTGGATTAATTTCTCACTCACATGAGGGGCTGCATGAATTCCTCTTTCTGCATCCAGTGGTGGGTACAGTTCAGTCTGTAGGTCAGCCAATGATAAGCCAGAGCTAGGAACAGAGGACACCCTTCACTCTTGGGTCTTGCCAGTGATGAGCTCACCTCATACAACTCTTATCACAATCCATCCATCCATTGTGTCAAGCACATTTGTCCATGTGTTGCCATTTTCATGTGTGTGTGTTTTTTTGTAATCATTTTATTAGGGGTTAATACAACACTTACCACAATCCATACATACATCAATTGTGTAAAGCACATTTGTACATTCATTGCCCTCATCATTCTCAAAACATTTGCTCTCCACCCAAGCCCCTGGCATCAGCTCCTCATTTTTTTCCCCTCCCTCCCCGCTCCCCCTTCCCTCATGAACCCTTGATAATTTATAAATTATTATTTTGTCTTATCTTGCCCTGTCCGACGTCTCCATTCATCCACTTTTCTGTTGTCCGTCACCCAGGGAGGAGGTTATATGTAGATCCTTGTAATCGGTTCCCCCTTTCCAACCCACCCTCCCTCTACCCTCCCGGTATAGCCACTCTCACCACTTGTCCTGAAGGGATCATCCACCTTGTATTCCCTGTGTTTCTGGTTTCTATCTGTACCAGTGTACATCCTCTGGTCTAGCCAGATTTGTAAGGTAGAATTGGGATTGTGATAGTGGACTTGGGGGGAAGCATTTAGGAACTAGAGGAAAGTTGTATGTTTCATTGTTGCTACACTGCACCCTGAGTGGCTTGTCTCCTCCCTGGTATTGTTTGCTTAATGTGTTTTTCATAGCTCTCTTTGCTGGTATACAGGAATCTGATTGATTTCTGATTGTTAATTTTGTATCCTGGTACCTTTGTAAATATGTTGATTGTATCCAATAGACTTTTATTTTATTTTATTTTTTTTTGGAAAAGAAGTCTTTATTCTGATCCCACCAGATACACCATCTGTTATGCGCCTTCTTCCTTGGCAATTCGGTCTTTCTTGAGTGGTCCCATGAAAGCTTTCTTCTCTTCCACGGTCTGGAAACGGCCATGGCCAAACTTGGAGGTGGTGTCGATGAACTTGAGGTCGATCTTCTCCAGGGCACGGCGCTTGGTCTGCACCAGCAGGGACTTGCGCAGAGTGAGCACTCGCTTCTTGGTCCCCACCACGCAGCCCTTCAGCATGACAAAGTCGTTGGTCACTTCACCATAGTGGACAAAGCCACCCAGGGGGTTGATGCTCTTGTCAGAGAGATCGTAGTCGGTGGAGGTGTTGTTCTTGATAAGCTTGCCGTCCTTGATGAGGTAGCCCTGGCCAATCTTGTAGATCTTCTTGTTGATCTCTGTGCGGTGGTGGTAGCCTTTCTGCCCAGCGAGGGCCACCGAGAAGGCCACGCGGGCAGGATGCCAGGCCCCGATACACGCCACCTTGCGCAGGCCTCGGTGGGTCTTTCGGGGCAGCTTCTTGGTGTGCCAACGACTGGTGACCCCTTTGTAGCTTTTGCCTTTGGTCACCCCAATGACATCGATCATTTCATCCTGCCCGAACACCTGGTTCACTGGCACCTGCTGCTCCAGCTTCTCTCGGGCCCAGTCCAGCTTCTCAGCCACAGAGCCCCCGTTCACCTGGATCTCCATCAGGTGCGCCTTCTTCTGGCGCAGAGGGAGCAGGCGCATCTGGGTGTGGGCAATGACGCGGATGACCTGGCAATACTTCTTCATGCTGCTGAAGTCCTTATCCAGCTGCTTCTTGCCCTCGTCATCCTGCCACTTCTTGCAGTACTTGGTGAAAGCCTTCTTCTTCGACTTGTGCCAGTTCTTGTAGAAGCGCCGCTTGCACTCGTCACTGATGTGTTCGGCAAAGACCGTCTTGAAGGTCCGGAGGCCGCGCGGTGTCTCCACATAGCCCACGATGCCCACCACCACCATGGGGGGGGTCTCCACGATGGTCACCGCCTCCACCACTTCCTTCTTGTTCACCTTGGAGCCTGGCCTGTCGACCTCGCGCACAATGTGGGTCATGCCGGCCTTGTAGCCCAGGAAGGCCGTAAGGTGGACCGGCTTGGAGGCGTCATCCTTGGGGAAGCTCTTCACCTTCCCGCGGTGCCGGCTGCTGCGCAGCAGGAAGCCCAGAGACCGTGCCGTGACGCCGAGAACTTCCTGTGGGACATCACGCCGTCGATCCCTGCTGGTAGAGCGTATCCAATAGACTTTTAGTGGAACCTTTAGGGTTTGCTATATATAGGGTCATATCTTCTGCAAACAGCTAGAGTTTCACGTCTTTGCCTATTTATATATATACTTTGCTAATGACTCTAGCTGAAACTTAAAGCACAATGTTGAATAAGACTGGTGACAGGGGACCTCCTTGTCTGGTCCCTGGTTTTAGTGGGAATTTTTCTAGCTTTCCCCCATTAAACATGATGTTGACTGTTGGTTTCTCAGATATGGCTTTTATTATGTTGAAAAATGTTCCTTCTATTCCTGTTTTGCTGAGTGGTTTGAACAGAAATGGTGTTGAGTATTATTGTGAAATGCCCTTTTTGCTTCTATTGATATGATCATGTGGTTTTTATTGGTTGCCTTATTTATTTAGTATATTATATTGATTGTTTTTCGAATATTAAACCATACCTCCAACCCTAGAATGAATCACACTGGGTCATGTTGAATTCTGTTTTTTGATATGCTGCTGCATTCTATTAGTCAGGATTTTGTTGTGGACTTTAGCGACTGTGTTCATGAGGGATATTGGTCTATAGTTTTTGATCTGTGTGGGGTCCTTGCTTGGTACGGGTATCAGTTTTATGCTAGCTTCACGGAATGTCTTTGGAAGTTTGTTGTCTTTTTTGTGTTCTGGAAGAGTTTGTGTATTCCTGGTATCAAATCTTCTTTGAAGAATTGGTAGAATTTCCCTGTGAAACCATCTGGACCTGGGCTCTTCTTAGTTAGTAATTTTTCTTATGAACTGCCCTAATTCTTTTGTTACGGATCTGTTGAATTTTTCAATATCTGTGTGCCTTTCTAGTTATCGGGTCTCTTGCTCTCTGATGATTGGACCCAGGTGCAGCTTCCTTAGCTAGTTCCCTGCTTCAGCTGGCAAGACTCACTTTCTGTGAAACATAACCTGAGGAGAAGCCACATGGACCTACCCTGATGCAGCCCTGGGTGCTGGAGCAGACTCGTGGAGACCCCTGCCAGCGCTGAGATGCTTACACGCTCACTTATTCGGCTTTCTGCCAACAGTCAGTGTCATTGCATGTGTTTTGTGAGATTGAGGTAGACTTTGTAGATTGATGTCAGACATATGAGCTAATGTTGGACTTTTGGGCTTGGATAGCACTGGGTTGGGATGCTTTCTTAATGTACACTACTTACCCTTTATATAAAACTCTCTTTCTATACATATGAGTTTCTGTGGATTTGTTTCTCTGGTATACCCAGACTAACACAGTGACTTATTGCTAGGTGTCTATCCATATATTCCATATTTTTGAATTTCTTTGAATATAGTTTTTCATAGTGTGCTTTTATTCTTTTTATATCATTTGTACCTGTTGTAATGTCACCCTTTTCATTTCTTGTTCAGGGTATTTGGATCTCTTTTTTTTCCCCCTCCCCCTTTGTTAAGCAGGCAGGGCTTGTGCCATACAGGAAGTGACGATGTCCATCAGAGGGAAGAGGGGTGAAAGCTGTTTGGGAGGGGGAGATAGTGGTGGTCATGTTACTTCCAGAAGAAGGGTCAAGCAAGGCAGCCCATGGGATAGGAATTAAGGTGGGAGCCATCCAGGAGGAGAGGCTGAGCACAGACTTGGAAGTCTCAGTGTGGTACTGGCTAGTAGATGAGGCAGTCCTACACAGGCCAGGAGGGGCCTAAAGGAGTGCAGGCCAGCTGGGGACCTGGAGAGAGTAGGATGCGTGGTGGCTGGGAAGTGAAGTGGTTTTGCAGGCTCTCCAAGCCGTCAGCATATGACTAGCATATGTACCAGCCAACAAACAAGGAGGGTGCCGGCAGTGTGGGGGCCAGAGTGTATGGAGTGCACACCACCTGGGAGTGAGGTGCTCACATAAGCCTACTGTGATTTAGGCAGGTGAGATGAAGGGTTAGACACCTTGTGGTCACATTACCCATTCGTTTTCTTTTCTTCTCTCTCCTACCATTTCTGGTCCTTGAAAGATTCAGGTTACTTTTCTATTCATTTCATAATATTGCTTCTACCTCATTTTTTCTTTATGTTTTAATCCTGATTTTTGTATGGGGAGCTAGTATCCCTGTGATCAGTTGATCATTTTGAACTAGAATCCACAAGATGTCTGTTTCTTATCACATAACAGCCTCTAGCAGTCCTTAGCGCTAACTGAAAGGTAGGGTTTACGCAAGTTGATTCTGACTCATAACAACCAAGTATAGGTTTCAGAGATTGTACATCTTTACAGGACCAGAAAGCCACATCATTTTCTGCACAACAACTGCTGTGTTTGAACCACAGACATTGCATTTGGCAACCAGTGCCTAACCTAAGCCTTAACAGGACTCCATGAGGGGGCCGCACAATAGAAACTGGGGGAAAGGAGACAGCAGTTGGTGTAAGATATGAAAATAATAATTTATAATTTATCAAGGTGCCATGAGGGTGGGGGAAAGGAGCTGACACAAAGGGAGGGCTCAATAGAAAATAAATATCTAGAATGTACTTGACATAATGGATGTGTGTATGGATTGTGATAAGAGTTGTACGAGCCCCCAATAAAATGATTTAAAAGAAAAGAAATTAGAAAATAATGATGGCAACATATGTACAAATGTGCTTGATACAATTTGATGGATGGATTGTTACAAGAGCTATAAGAGTCCTCAATATAATGTTTTAAAAAATACAAAACAAAGAAACTGGAGTAGCTGGATATAAATGCACTCTCTGCAAAGTATATCCTGTAGATTTCATAGGCCTGAGCTGTGAGGTGTACAAGAAGCCAATAGAGTGTTTACTGTGAGAGCAGAAGCCAAAGCTTGAGCCTTTTGTAGCAATTTTCAGTAGCCTGCTAGGCAACGGAATCTGTCTGATTCAGAGAGGTATTGCTACACCCGAAATAGACCCATGGAATAGTGTGCCTTTTTTCAGGATGACACGGGCAGAGGAAGCAGAAGCCATCCGGGAGAACTGACTCTCGTCTACCCATGAGTATGTTAGCTGTGGGTTTACCTTACACTTAAGATGTGTACTTCGCAGTACATAGCAGCCTCAGTCATCAATTTGCAGCACTGACTGAAAGGGAGAGCAGACAGACAAGAACTGTGATTTCTTGGTGCATCTGTCCAGTAGATTAAAGATGCCTGAGCTGTAAGTAGTTCAGAGAGGTAAGTACAGTGTTGACTATGAGAATAAACTCTGTTGCTCTGGTCTTCTGTAATAATATGCAATACACTTGCAATTAACAGTGTTTGGCCCAGGGACGTGCTGGCAAAGTCCAAATGGAGCTGTGAGGAGGTCTGCCTTACTGACTTCATGGCTGAAGTTTGGTGCCCTGTCTATGTGGGGGCTCTGGTAGTCAGTGAAGCAGACTATTGGGGGTGTGAGTGCATTATTATCTCAGTTCACAGCAGCTTACAGCCCAAATGAATAGGGAAGGGACAGGGAGGGTAGATGTGGTAATTAGATAATTTTATATCAACTAGAACCTCCTGGCTATGGAGTGGAATCAAACCTGTATGGCCTTCTCATAAGAAGAACCCAGGGAACAATGATGAGAAATACAACCTTCCTCTAGTTCCTAAAGGTTTCCTCCCCGCTCCCACTACCATGACTCGAATTCTATCTTGCAAG
>NW_022103921.1:7807570-7824302 GCF_000313985.2 Echinops telfairi
TTTTTTGTTTCCTTTCCCCACCTCCTCCCCTGTTGTCTACCATGTGCATCCCTGCATTTGATCTGAGCCCTTCCATATTACCTGGTCCTTACCTCTCTTGATACATTTTTAAAGGATGGTCAGGCATTGTTTGGTTGTGCTACCATCGTTCCAGAACCCCCTCAGCAATCTTTTAAAAATGCATGGTATGTTATGGTTTTGAGAGCTTTCATTTCCATTCTTTTACTTTATCTTATCCTTATAGAGGTAGATTAAATAAGCGTTCTAGCTATTTAGAAAATGAAACTAAGAGAGGTTATGTGACTTACCTAGCCCCACATACCTGAAAAAAAGTACAAGAAAGAGTATATCGTAGTTAAATACAGACTTTGTAGTGTAATGCAACTTAGGTTTAAACTCAACCCTGTTTTTACCATTTCTAAAACAGCTATGTTAACCTAGATTATTTAATCCTGTCATCTTAATTCTTACATAAAATGTGAATAATCATATCTATTTGACTTATAGTATACATTAGATGACAATCAATGCAAAATATCTAATGTAGTGCCTGACAAAATAAATAAATACTTGCTAAGGTTTACTACTTACAAAATACTTTTAAGTGCTAGGAATATAGCAATAAACAATATACAGATGACCCCTACTCTTATGGATAGAAGCGTGCTACATCTATATATGCTCCTCACTTAGCAGCTGTTTCATTATCCAACATTTTTCTTGTATGAAAATTGTAAAATGCCTGCTACCTGATTACTTTACACAGCGATGAGGCAACAGGCATGGTGGCAACTCGATATACAATAGAACAAAACATGGCCTGTGCTGCTCCATCCTTACTATGCTTAATTAAGCCCATTGTTAACAATCACTGTGGTCATCTATTTAATTGAAGGTCTACCTCTTTTGCACTGACACGCTGCTTGCCACCAAGCATGGCATCCTGGTGCAGTGACAGGTTCCTGATAACATATCCAAAATATATGAGATGAAGTTTCATCATCTTCACTTCTAAGGATAATTTTGGCTGTACTTTCTTAGAGAGAGATTTGTTCATTCTTCTGACAGTCCATAGTATATTTAAAGTTCTTCACTAAAACCATAATTCAAATGCATCAGTTATTCTCTATTCGTTGTCCAGCTTTTGCATGATTTATAAGGTAGTTGAAAAATGTCATGAGAGACTTCTTTTTAACACAGTAAAGAGATCTTTTTCTTAGAGGTGATGCTGCCTCCATGAGCATTGATTATGGATTCATATAGAATGAAACCCTTGATAACTTCAATATTGCCTCTGTTGTGATGATTTTTAAGATATATGTATGTGTGTGTACACACACACACACACACACACACACAAGTGTAATCCAGTAAGTACTTCAAGTCCTCAAGCAAGGTTCAGTCATCTGTGCATTGCAGTTTTAAAATCGTCTTGTATTATTTTCTCAGCATGTAGATTGAATAAATATCTGGAAAAGATACAACCTTGTTGTACACCTTTCCTGATTATAAACTGCTTCTTGGTCTATGTATAAATTCTCTACGAGTACAAATAAGTGTCTATAATTCACATTCTTCTCAGGGTTATGTAAGTATTATAACTTGTAATTATGATCCACACAATGTAATCTTTTGGTAATGAATAAAACAATGGTAAATATCTTTCTAGTATTCTCTGACAAGATTCATAACAGTGGTGATGATACTCCTTATCCCACTTTCTCTTCTGAATATGGCTTTAATTTCTGACAGTTCCTTGGCAATAGACTGCTGCTACCATGTTTGAATTACCTTCATTCAAATATGAATGCTATTCCTTAATAATTTATTGAAATGGGCAAAAAGATGAATCTCTTAAACAAGTACTGTATATAATTGTGAGTAAGCCGAGTTTTTCAACACATTTTTTATGCAGTTTTTGTAAAATTAGGTGCTTTGGCTAATATTTGGTCGGCTTATACTTGAGTATATACGGTAGTTGTCTTCCAAATTTCATGGCATAGATGAAAGTTCTGTCTGTTTTATAAAGCATCTCATTTAGCTTTTGTCAATTCCTATTGCCTTGTTTTTTACCAATATCTTCAGGAAAGCTTGAACGTTCTTGATCATATGCAGCCTCTTAAAAGGATTGAATGTTGACCAATTCATTTCGGTATAATGATTGTGTATTATTATCTCCATCTGCATTTGATGCTTTTGCATCATTCAGTGTTTTGCTATTAGAATCCTTTGGTACTGCTAACTGAGGCTTGAATTCTTTCTCAGGTTCTTCAACTTGAGAAATGCTGAGCACCTTCTTCCCTTTTATTTTTCCAGCTCCATTCTTTGCACCTGCCTTTATAATACTTTGTCAGTTGTATTCTACTCTGTCAGTGTAACACTTCTCTAGTTGTCCTTTGAAAATTTCTGTTCAGCTCATTTGATTATTTATTCAATTCGCTTTAATTCCTCTATTCTGGAACAAGTTTCAGAAACTCTTCTCTGTTCTTTTGGTCTTTCTCAGTTTTTTTTAACAACCTTTTGCATTCTTCATATACGATGTGCTTACATCATATCATCTGGCACCTTGTTTGGGCTTTGATAATTAGTATTCAAGGCATCAAATCTGTTCTTGAGATGTAAGTGTGAATAGCTTATTTTGAGACTCTTATTAGATGCTTATATGGTTCTATCTTCCTCTTCTGTCGTTCTTTCAATAATATTGTGCTCTTCTTTGTCTTTCATAATAGCTTTTGTTTGGTATCTGTTTTATCAGAGATTAATATTGCCATTCCTGCTGCTTTTGATTGTTGATGTATTTTTCCATCCATTGATTTTTAGTCTAATTTTGTATTAATGTCTAAGGCTTTTTATAGGCAGCATGTTATTGAGTCTTACTTTCTTATCTGTTCTGCAACTTTTTGTCTCTTAACTGCTGTATTACATTGGAAGCATTCATGTACAACTATTTTTAATAGGATTGGATTGCTGAATTGTATGACATGAGAAGTATATACCAATAACACTGTTTCAGAAAGACAGAAGTGGATTACTACGATTGGCATCCCACCCAGCCTAGGGAGAGCCAGTCCTCTTTTAGGGCTTGCCTTAGGTATGTCCGTGATGGAGATCACCTGACTGGGATGACGTCGTCATGAGTCATGCCCTAGAAAACAATATACTGAGAGAAGTTAGTCAATAACTAAGGACAAAGACTTTATGAGATAACTACTATAAGGATACAATTCAAGATAAAGATGTGCAAAGCAAAGGAAACCAACTTTGGAGAGGACTAGGATGAGAAAAAGAAGCAACTGTACTAGAAGGTCCGACAGATATTGACTTAAATGAAAGTAAGTATAGAGGCTTCCTCCCACCTGAGAACTGAAAAGGGGGAGCAGCGAGCCTCACGGCCTCTCCAGGTGTTTAGAACGTTTACTACAAAAATGGGCCGAATTTTCCTTGACCACATCTGTAGGACCCGTCTGTTTTCCTGTGCAAACTGTGATACCATCTTCACCAACCGCTCAGAACTCATCTCCACTCGGTTCACGGGCACGACTGGCCGCCCCTTTCTTTTTAACAAGGTAGTTAACCTGCAGTACAGTGAAGTTCAAGACCGGGTCATGCTCACTGGCTGCCATATGGTGGTGCGAGATGTGAGCTGCAAGAACAGCAATAGCAAACTGGCATGGATCTATGAGTTTGCCACTGAAGACAGCCAGCGTTATAAGGAAGGCTGTGTGATCCTGGAACGGGCTCTTGTTCAAGAGAGCGAGGACTTTGAGGAGCACGTACTGTCTGATAACTCTTGAAGGAAAAGAGATAAATACCATCTTTTCCCAGGTTGCCTTCACTGAAAACAAAAATCTCCTTACATACACTGTCACCTTAGCATCAGCGTCAGAATCATGAACTGTAGAACAAGAGGTAGTGAGAGTCTAAGAGGGAACCGACCTTTCTTTCTTTTTTTTTTTTTATTTCTATTCCAGCAGCAATGTGTAGAGAGAATATGATGCAGATGCCGTTAACTTGTTTTTGTTTTTCCCCTTATGTTTGCATCTTGAGGCAGAATAGTCTTATCTGCAGCTATGTAATGGGCTAAATGAAGAAAAAAAGCTGGGCGATTAGAGTGGAAAACAGCACATTTTATGTGAATCCTAAAAGGAAAACAATGTCAAGAGCATGGTTTTAAAATTTTTATTTGGGCTTCATTTTCAATCCTTTTGGGTTAAACTCAGTTACGTCACCTGATTTGCCAGCTTCAGAATCCGTGACCAGCGCTGAAGGTCCAGTGTTAGTGCAGCTTGTGCTGGGCGAGAAATTAAAACAAAAAAATGAAAGTAAGTATAGAAATCCATAAGAAAGAAAAGAGAAATTGGAGTGATAGTGAGATAGGCTATAGGGGTGGCTGATGAGTGGCTTGAACTGTTGAATGTAGAGTGGTGTAATGTAAATGTCAAATATAACCCCATTACAAGCCCTCCCATATAAAACATGAAGCAAATTTTAATTCACAATAAAAAGTTAATTTAAAAACTTTTAAAGAAGATAGTGAGTGGAGGATGTACTTAAAGGGCCAATTGAGAAGACTGTTTAGATGACACTTAAATTAACCACTATAATGAATCAGTAAAAATCATTAAATTTTATTGTTGGGGCTATTTGCTGGACTTTAAAATATTGATTAAGAGTATTTCTGTGCAGATGACTCTGAATTAACGTCTGAGGTACTTTCATGATTCTTAATGAATCAGCTTATAGCCTGTTTTTCATACTATTGCAATAATTACCTACTCAAAACCAAGATTTTTTGGAAAATGTATTTATAAAGTCTATTAAAATGCATAAAATGCTTATTAAAATAAAAATTTAAAAGCCCCATTATGAAAAATACTATAAGCTACAAAGAAATCTTTTGTTTTTAGTAGTGCTTACTACAATATAATAAAATGTGTATTTTCAGTAAGTGTATTAAAAGTCAGGTTTTTTAAACATAATAGTTAAGGGAGAAAGTACAGCTCTTTAATACAGATAACATAAACGTGGATCCGTCACTTGACCCTTCGCCCCAGTTCCTTTCACTGTAAATTAAAAATAATTTACGGTAATATTGTGGAGTAAATGAAAGTTTGCTTTCATGTTATATATGTTATATCAAATGTTGCACTTAGACGATGATAAATATTCAATAAATTAAGAAAATGAAAACAAACATACTGTCAAGTCATTTCCAATTCATGGCAACCTCATTTGTTACAGAGTGCAGTTGTTTTATAGGATTTTCTTTGCTGTAATCTTTTCAGAAGATCACCAAGGCTTTTGGTGATCTGCTAGTGGGTTCAAGTCACTGTTGTTTCAGTGTGCTGTTGAGTTGATTCCAACTTAAAGCAACCTACTGTTTCCTAGGCTATGATCTTGTGACTTTTCTCCCACCAGTGACTTTTTAGTTAGTAGATAATGGCTTCTTCAAAAAAAAACCCCAAAAAACAAATTAACTGCCATTGAGTTGAGTCCAATTCATAGCTGCTCCTTAGCCTTTATTAACTGGGCACAAACTGTGCCATCCAGGGGTCTTAGTAAGTAATAGCTGTTAAAAAATGTTAGCTGTGATCAGTATTCAATAAATATAGTTCTTTTGCTTCTCCCAATGAAAACCCCAATATATGCTCTAATTTTAAGATAAAAGTCAATTGATTTCATTAAGCTCATCTGTGTTTTGGACCACTTCCCCATATAATTGTATAGACCTTACTGATGGGCTTAATGTATGCTTCCCTGTGAGTCTGAATTGACGTGATGTGATTAAGTTTAGTTGTTTGTTTTGATGATAGGAATTGCCATGATCCCATCATACCGTATCTCATGATACGAAGATACACATATAATGAGTATGTCAGTTTTTAAGGTACTAAACCCCCGAATAAATGTATTATTTCAATGTCCTATTTTGTAGTTATGTGCTGTTCATCTCCCCACTGAGTCAGAGGCACCAAATCATTATCAGGCAGTATGCCGGGCACTATTTGCAGAAACCATGGAGCTGCATACCTTTCTGACGAAAATGAAGAGTGCAAAGGAGGTAAGTCTCACAGATAAATTTCTTGTAATTGTGGAAGATAAAACTGTCTTTTCAACATTGTGTATTCTTTCATTAGCATCCTTTTGATGAGTGTTTAAAAATAAGAATAAAAGCCCCTTCACAATTTAAAAAATATTCAAAATATTAATACTGTGAATCCATTTGGTAAAATATGTTCTTTCTTTTAAATCATTTTATTGGGGGCTCTTACAACTCTTATCACAATCCATAATTACATCCATTGTGTCAAACACATTTGTACATATGTTGCCATCATCATTTTCAAAACATTATCTTTCTACTTGAGCCTTTGGTATCAGGGAAGAAGCATTAAAGAACTAGAAGAATGTTGTATGAAGATACTTTATTAGCTAGAATCTATTAAGCTACCATATATATACTCGTGTATAAGCTGAGGTTTTCAGCACATTTTTAAAAATCATTTTATTGGGGCTCATATAACTCATCACAATCTATACATACATCAACTATGTAAAGCACACTTATACATTTGTTGCCCTCATCATTCTCAAAATTCGCTTTCCGCTTGGATTCCTGGAATCAGCTCATTTTCCTTTTCCCCCTCCCCCTCCCTCCCTGCTCCCCCCTCCCCCCTCCTTCACGAACTCTTAATAATTTATAAATTATTATTATATCTTATCTTACACTGCCCAGCGTCTCCCTTCACCCACCCCTCTGTTGCCCATCCCTCAGAGAGGAGGCTATATGTAGATCCCTGTAATAGATTCCCTCTTTCTACCCCCCTTCCCTCCCGGTATCATCACCACTCTCACCACTGGTCCTGAGGGGTTCATCTGTCCTAGATTCCCCGTGTTTCCAGTTCCCATCTGTACCATTCAGCACATTTTTAAATGCAGTTTTTGTTGTAAAATTAGGTGCCTCAGCTGATATTCAGGTCAGCTTATGCTCGAATATATAGGTACTTGACAAATACATATTAAGCATCAACCAAGTGTCAATATTTTTGTTTGGTTCTGAGATTAGAATTACGCTTTGTGAAGTCTAATGGGAAAGGATACAAATATTCACTTAAATAGATGTAGAATTGCAATAATAAGAAGAGCTTTAGAGGAAAACTTAAAAACCAAACTCATTGCCACCAAGTCGATGTCGACTCACGTAAAGTTATATAGTACAACAATTTGGCTTTGTCAAGGTAGGGAAGCCATCCTGAAGGTATTGGTGATTTTGCTGAATCGGCTATCTGAAGGAAAAGGCAAACTAGGTAATGAAAGACACCAACCAGGGAGTGGTGAGAAAAAGAGAGCATCCAAAGCCGAGTTCAGGTGTGGGGGCGAGGAGAAGCGAACCTCTAGTGTAGAAACCAAGTGAGGGGAGGGAGGAGTGTCCAGAGTGGGTACCAGTCATGGTGGTTAGGCGAGGAGAATGTCCATAGCAGAGAACAGGTGTGAGGATTTGAGCGAGAAGACTGTTCAAGATAGAGAAGAGGCGTGAGGGTGAAGAAAGTATCCCTGATAGAGATTATGCAGTGTAGGTGAGAGGAGAGTGTCCAGGGCAGATGCTGTTTATATTAAGAGAATTGTAATACAGATGAACTTCAGTAAAAAAGAGGGGGAGAGAGAAAGTATTCTCTATGAATCCTGTTGATGGATTAGATGTAAATGATAAACAAGAAGATGTCAGCATGGCATAGAAACTGAATTAATATTGTAAGTGAATGTTTAACCCAAAAGGCCTACATGGAAAGCAGGTTTTTGTGTGTATGGGTTTTAATTTTTTTAATTATTAGTGGTTTTAATAACATGTCATTTCAGTGGTTGGCAGAATCTTTGGTCTGACACTTCCAAATTCTAAGGTGCGTGACTCAGACTGCCATGATGGGACTGGAGGGTAGGGAGGCAGGAGTTTTACTCTCTGGCTTCCTCCAAGTCCCTGTGCTTTTGAAATTCATGGCCTTTTGAAGTCCTGGAGCTCCATATGCGATCCCCCTCTGGATTGAGCAATCTTCAGTCATCCCTGATATCCCTCTGGAGGTTTTTAATCTATTCTGTTATTGAATTCAAACTTTATAGAAAGTTAAACGGTGTGACATCTTCTTCAATAGCTTATGCATACATATTTTATCCAAAGATATGCTAGGAATTTTAATATGAGTGGCGTAATAAAATTTTCATACCTTTTTATTCTTTTTATTTTAATTGGTAGAATCTGAAGAAGATTCAAGAAATGGAAAAGAGTGATAAATCTAGCACAGACCTTGATGAGCTGAAAAATGCTGACTGGGTAAAATAATTTGATATGCTTTCGATTCTGTTGCTTTTAAGAATTTACATATATAAATAACATATAATAGCCAACGTAGCCTTTAAGAACTGTAGTATGAATTCAAATTACAAGTATCCCTTAGGTTATGAATGAGTTCCATTTCTAAGTCTATCTTTACATCTAATTTTACATAAGTTGGAAGTCTGGTATGGTTTATATCCAGTGTCAGTCAAATGTTAGTCTTAATATGTAGTATAGTTTACGTTCCTATGCATAAAAAACATATGCTTCCAGATACACTAATTATCTTTACATAATAATTGAGTAACAATAATAGCATTTTGTTATTCATTACAACACCCATTTGGTATTACAAACCATTGTATGTACCATGAAGTTTTAATGATATTAATAGGCTCCATAAGGTTGGATTCTAAATTGAGCATTTGTAATCTGTGGCCTGCCTGCACATAAATTTGAATGTTTAGTCGTATATTTGGAGAAATACCTACTACTATTTTTTTGGGGGGGGGGCCTTTCCGATTTTATTAGAATCAATCATTTCAGTGTGACATCAGGAAAATGACAAAAGAGATGGCTCCAACTTCCAGTTGCTCCACAAAACCAGTAAAAAACAACAAGAAGAAACTAACAGAATCAACTTTGTCAGAAAACTTTTTTTCTGGAAGACAGAGGTTTACAATAACCAAGCAAATGCTAAATGAGGAGGAGGCAACTTAACCAGGAGGAATCTTTATAATATTTTTACTTGTCTCTTGCTGTACCCTCTGCCCCACTAGCAAGTCTTGAAGATGGTAGCCTACATTCCCAGTGTGGGTCCCAGAGAGAGCAAAGCATACTACTTGTAAATACTATGCTTGCCTTTTCTGATCTGTTTGGGGATACTTGAAGGATCAATTCAAGGCACTCATCTTTGTTTCACCTAATTTGAACCCAGTCAGGTGAAAAAAGGTAGGTACTCAAAAACATTTTAAGATCCTTGAATAACCCACAGCCACATGGGGCAAAAGATTATGGCTATACCATACAATTGAGCAGTGAAAGCCAAAGATGAAAAGCAAGTAGTGTTTCTTTGAGAATTTAGTTGATTCACAAGTGCTTGTGTATGCTGGGAAATTTAGGAAGCACACCCAGGAAAGGACAAATGCTTAGTTAGCAAGGACCTCAGAAGAGCCTAAGCTTTTATCACAGACTGATTCATAGGTTTAGTGCAGTCAGGAAGTTAATACTGAGGCAGAGGTGTAAAGATTCTGGCTAAGTATTGAAGGGAATCCCCAGCACAAAGCCAATACAAAGACTTAAAAAGGTTTTGTTTTTGTTGTTTTCTGATTTTGCTTTCGGCTTTGTTAAAACTCTGGTATGCAAGGGAATATCTGTAAAAACACAAGATAAGCCTTTAACACTTAATCACTTACAGTCTTGGGGAAATGAGAGATAATCTGATTTTGAGGGTTACCAATTTATTATACTATTTTGTCCATTTTTCAACAGCAACAAAATCACAATATATAAATAAATCCAAGTACACGCAAGAAGCTTAACAAACACTAAGCAGAATAAACTCATAGAGGTCCAAACTGATCTCATTTCATTGTAGTCAATTTTTCAGAACACAAAGAGGGAATCTTTAAAGCAATAGCAGATAATCAACTGTCATGTACTAGGATCTTCAATAAGCTTGACAGTCAGTTTTTCATTTCAAACTATAGAGGCCAGAAGATAATGGGATGCCATACTGACAGTACTTAAAGTCGGGGAGGGGAGTCAATCAAGAATTCTATGTGTGGCAAAAATATCCATTAAAAATGAAAGCAAACTGATATATTCTCAGATAAACAAGATCTGAGCAAGTTCATCACTAGTAGACCTGCCCTCTGAGAAGTTGTAAAGTCATTCAGGCTAAACAAAAGATCAACATGAACTTGAAGTCATATAAAGAAATAAAGAACAATGATAGAGCTTCATGGGTCAACACGGAAGTGGATGCTATAGCACTTTTGGTTTGTGATTATTTTTATTTTAATGATTCATAAGTAAACTAAAGCAACAATCACACATGTGTTAGTGGGCATACAGTGTATGAAAAAAGTATTTGACACAATCACAACATAAAGGGAGGAGGGAATGCAAGCCAGAAAGAGGAGAGTTTTTATATACCATTAAAACTAAGTTGGTATTAATTCAAACATGATTGTTTCAAGTTAAAATCTCAATCGTAATTGTAATGTCTACAGTAGCTAAGGTTGTGTGTCACCTTGGCAGGGCCAGCATTCTCAGTGGTTCAGCAGTTAAGATGAGATCTAATATAATGCAATTTCTTCTATGGTGAAATGTGCGATGAACAGCAAATAAATTGAAAAGGAATTTCCTCAGGGGTGAGACCTGCTTCCAGTGTATGTAGATGCTCTCAAAGCTTGCTTCCTTTTTTCTGCGTCTGGATCCTGCATCTGCTCATCTTTGAGCTTGAACTAGTAGTCTGCCAAATCACTTGCTGATCATGGGAGTCTGCAACCTGCCATCTTACCTGCTGTTTAAGGCCTCGTTGACTAAAGAAACAAATGCAGTGGCACTCATATATGTACTAGAAAGAGCTTTATATCAGATGTAATTATATATCAAGAAAGTTTCCCAGCCCAGTCCAACTCCAGTTCATAAGAACAATATTAGTCCATAAGTCCCTCTTCAGACTCAAAACAGCCACATGCAGTGATGCCGAATGCAGGACGATCACAGGCTGGTGGATGCAGAGTCTTATGGATCCAAGGTCAATGGAAACATATGACAGGGCTCCAGCAGCTCTTGGGGTTAGTGCAGAGTCCTGGCAAACAGGAAGGCAAAGTGGCAGAGAGAGGGAAGTTCCTAGGGTCCTCCTCATAGAAGGTCACACCTTTAAGGAGAGGTATTAGGCTGTGGCCTGATTAACAGGTTGGATTCCACCCTTCCACTTTTATACATCTTCAAATTGAAATAAAATTATCTAACTACCACATCTGTCTGCAGTCAGAAGCCTGTTTGACCTGCTGATCTTGGGCTCATCGTCATATATGAACCAGGAGAAACCTTCAGCCTGATTATCTGATCCATGGACTTGGTTGCTGACTTCTACAACTCAATGAGCCATTTCCTTGAGATAAACCTCTGTCTGTGTGTGGATACACACACAAATATATAAACTTCACTCATTTTATTTTCTTAGAGAACTCCTACTATGCCAATGCTCAAGAAAAATCTTCAAAAATAACTAAAATGCTTATAGAAAAATACAGAAGAAAAAAAAACAAAATAGTACGTTATAAAAAGTTGGAAGAACTTAAGGACAAAAAGTACATTATATAAAAGGAATGAAAAATGGTAGACCCAAGTTCGTTCTTGTTGCAATTACTTTAGAGTTAAATGGATTAAGCTATTCTAGTAAAAGGCAGAAATTGGCAAATAAAATTACAAGTAATTTTTAAAACTTTGATCCACTTATTTTCAGTATTCAAGTATTTATATACTTCATGCTAAAACACAAAGAAATTGAAAATATAGACTTAGTGAAAAAAGGATGCTGCATAAATTAATTACCAAAAGAAAGTGGCTATATTATTTTTTTCTTTTCAAAAAAAACTAATCATTTTATTGGGAGCTCTAGCAGATATCATAACATTCCATAGTACAATCACATCAAGCAGTATTGTGCAATTGCTACCACAATCAGTTTCAAAACATTTTCTTTCTTAATGAACTCCTTGATATCAGCTCCTCTTTATCTCTTCCCTCCCCAACCCTACCACCCAGGAGCCCTTTTTTTTTTTCTGCCATGTCTTACACCAGTAGTTCTCAACCTTCCTAATGCCGTGACCCTTTAATAGTTCCTCATGCTGTGGTGACCCCAGCCATAAATTTATTTTTGTTGCTGCTTCATAACTGTAATTTTGCTACTGTTATGAATTGGGCAAACCCCTGTGAAAGGGTTGTTTGACCTCCAAAGGGTTCATGACCCACAGGTTGAGAACTGCTGTCTTTACACCATCCAATATATCCATTCATATAAAATTCTGTTGTTCACTCCCCACGAGTGGTGTTACACAGTCATCAATGCTGTTGGTTTCCTACTCCCCACTCCACCCTCACCAAAGTAAAGGGAACCATTACTCCTGTTTCTATTTCTGAAGGGTTATCTATCTTGGTTTTCATGTCTCGAACAATCTTAAATATACAAATGAACATAACGCAAGTCTAACATGATTAATTAGGTAGAACAAATAAAAAACATAATAGTAAGGGGAAGAAATATTAAAGAACTAGAGTATAGTTAAGTGTTTCATCAGTGCTGTATTGCACCCTGTATTTATTATCCCTTCTGTGTGGCCCTTCTGAGAGGGACTGTCCAATTATCTTACAGGGGGTTTTTGGGTTTCCACTATATCCACATATCAATTTGGTTGCTTGTCTTTGAACTTCTGATACCTTTTCCCGTTGACACCTAAGCGTAGCTATATTATTATCAGTGAAAAAATTGAATGTACAGGACAAGGAATGACACTATATATCGATAAAATGGTTAATCCTACTAGAATGAATAGTAGTTGAAAACATATACACACTTAACAACGAAGCCTTAAAATGTAGAAAGAAAAATGGACAGTATTGAAGGGAGAAATGGAAAGTTCTACAACAGAAGTTGGAAATTCAATAACATACTGTCAATAATGAATAGAACAGTCAGACAGAGATCAATAAAGAAATAAACTTGAACGATAAGACCTAACAGACTTGTACAGAATGTGGTAGTTACATAATCTGGTTGTCAACTTGAGATACTAAGAATGAAAGGGTAGAATTTAGCCTGTCAATCAGGTTACAGCTTGATGACCTTCATCTCACCTAAGTAAATACCTGTCAACTCTTTAATCTGTTGCTTCCATCTTTCCCCACTTACCCTCTCCTTACCCCCTTGGTATACTCTGAAGTATGTTCCTTTTAGTCTTAATTTTTCTCTTTATAATAGTGGTGTCAAACAATATTTTCCCTTTTGTGATTGACCAATTTCACAAAGCATAATGATCTCCAGTTCTGTCCATGGCAGGAGTTAATTCATGGTTTCATCATTGTTTTTTAGCAATGCGTAGTATTTCATTGTGTGTGCACTAAATTTTATTTATTATTTTCTTCTACTGGTGGGCATTTAGGCTGTTTTCAAGTTTTTCCTACTGTGAAGAATGCTGAGATGAACATGTGTGTTCATGTCTGCTCATGTTGACTCCTACTTCTTTAGGGTATATACTCAGCACAGAGATATTGCTGGATCACATGGAAATTCTGTTCTTGGTTGATGTAGCACCTTCTCATGTTCCGCAATAGTTGTACATATTTACAGACACACCAGTAGTATATGAGGGTACCAGTTACCCCACACCCTCTCAAGCATTTATTTTCTGTTTGTTCTCTTAAATATGGTGTATTTGTCATCATAGTCAGTGTGAGATGATATCATTGCTTTGATTTGCGTCTCTCCGGTGGCTTATGATTGTGAGCATTTTTTCAGGTGTTTGTTAGTCATCTGGATGTCATTAATGTTGAACCAGGTGGCTGTTCGTGTTCTTTGCCCACTTTTCTCCTTTGGTCTCTAGGTTTTCCTTTTACTC
The DNA here is from genome assembly GCF_000313985.2 of Echinops telfairi. NCBI lineage: Eukaryota > Metazoa > Chordata > Mammalia > Afrosoricida > Tenrecidae > Echinops > Echinops telfairi. The sequence goes on from NW_022103921.1 coordinate 7,821,530, forward strand.
TTGTAATGCACGTAAGTGTCTTATTTTTAGTAGGCCCTAGTCATCTGTTTTGTCTTCTGCTGTATGTACTTCCTTCATTATGTTTGATAGTGAGACTTGGGCATGTTGTCAGGACATGTAAAAGGACCTCATGCTAGTAAATTAGAGGGGCAGCAAAAAAAAGCAGGTCCTCAACAAGATGGATTGATACAGTGGCTACCATAATGAGATCAAACATAAGAACAATTGTGAGGCTGGCACAAGACGAGGTGGTGATTTGTTCTGTTGTACATAGAGTCATTATGAGTCAATGGCACCTAACAACAACAACAAAACTCTTACATTTGTCCCTATTTTCTAGTTGACAGGTGTTTTTTAAATCATTTTATTGGGGCTCATACAATTTATCACAATACATAGATCAATTGTGTAAAGCACACCTATACATCTGTTGCCCGCATTATTCCCTAAATTCGCTTTCCTCTTGGGTTCCCGGAATCAGCTCATCTTCCTTTTTTCCCTTCCCCCACCCTTCCCCCTCCCCCTCCCCCATGAACCCTTAATAATTAATAAATTATTATTATATCTTAAATTACACTGTCCGGCGTCTTCCTTCACCCACCCCTCTGCTCCCTGTCCCCCAGAGAGGAGGCTATATGCATATCCCTGTGATCAGTTCCCTCCTTCTATCTCCCCCCCCTTCCCTCCTGGTATCGCCACTGTTACCCCTGGTCCTGTGGGGTTCACCTGTCCTAGATTCCCTGGGTTTCCAATTCCCATCTGTACCGTTGTGCATCCTCTGATCTAACCAGGTCTGCAAGGCAGAATTGGGGTCAAGGTAGTTGAGGGGAGGAAGCATTTCAGAACTAGAGGAAGGTTGTGGGTTTCATTATTGCTATACTGAACCCTAAGTGACCCATCTCCTCCCTGCTACCCCCCTGCAAGATACGTCCAGTTGTCTAGAGATGGGCATTGGATCCCCATCACATGCCACCCTCATTGATGAGGATATGATCCCCCCCACCTTTGGTGTTTGAAGCCTGGTCCCTTCGGCCCTTCATGATCACATATGTTGGTTTGCTGCTTCCATGTGGGCTTTGTTGCTTCTGGGCTAGATGACCACTTGCTTACTTTCAAGCTTTTAAGTCCCCAGACGCTATAGGTCTCGATAGCCGGGCACCATCAGCCTTTTTCGCCACACTTACTTATGCACACGTTCATCTTCAGCGTTTATGTGTGGAAGGTGGTCACACAATGATCGTTTTTGTTCTTTGGTGTCTGCTACCTGATCCCTTCAACACCTCGTGTTCGCACAGGCTCGTGTGCTTCTTCTCTGTGGGCTTTGTTGTTTCCAAGCTAGATGGCTGCTTGTTTGCCTACAAGCCTTTAAGACCCCAGACGCTATATCTTTTGATAGCTGGGCACCATCAGCTTTCTTTACCACATTTGCTTATGCACACATCTGTCTTCAGCGATCATGTCGAGAAGGTAGGTATCATGAAATGACCAATTAGCTGAGCAAGGTGCTCTTGTATTAGGGGAATGCGCATGAGGAGGCCCAATGTCCACCTGCCACCCCACTACCAAACCTGTAATTATTTGCACCTAGGTCCGTTCCCCCCATAATCTTAAATAGATTTACATACGTACATGTCTGTATTTAGGCTTGTATGTATGCCCTTTGCCTCCTACTTCTTTCCTCTAGTTCTTTACGCTTTCCTCCTGTCCCATTACCATGTTCAGCCTTCATTCTGGTTTTGGTAATTCTTCGCAGTTACCTTGCCCTTGGTCACTCCCTACCAGTCCTCCCATCCTCTCCCTACCATTGGTTTTGAACCATTTGTTGTTCCCTTATCCCTAGGTTGGCCAACCCTCCCCCCTTCCTGTACGTCCCACACTCCCATGTCCCTCCGGGGCCATTGGTCCCTTTATTTTCTTCTCATATTTTTTTGTCCAACCTCTCTTATCTAGGTGGGTGTGCAGACATATCAATGTGAATAAAATTGGGGTTGGCTTTGACAGCACAGTGACAAAGCAGCTCATAAGAACATGGTGACGACGGCAGCAGCACCGACAAGCCAACAAACAAAAAAGCCACTGACATACAAAGTTTAAAAGAAGAGAAAGAAGGGAAAAAAACCAAACAGATAGGCTGAAAGAAAAAGAAAAAAAAAAAGCCTGTTAGTAGATCAAGATCTGTTTGTTGACCTTTAGGAGCGTTTTCCTGACGAGTCTAATGGGATGCCACGTCCTGGCCCCAGAGTCCATCATTTGTCTTCCCTCGGGACCTCCTTGCTCTGCTTCCCTGCCGCTCCTTGCACGTCCCCAGTGTTTTGCCTCAGTGTGGTGGGGTCAGCTCAGTCGCCCATCCCACACTGTGTCTCCGTTGCTGTCCCGTGCAGGGCCATGGTTCAGCGTAGGACACCACATCTCGCCATGGGAGCAGCCACATGGTCCTCTCTGTACACTGGGCCCCCAGAGCTGGGCCATCGTCCTCTGAGTTTGGTGGGCCCAGTTGTGCTCCGCTCCTTTCCTCCTCCTTCCTTTGCCCCAGCTTCCCTCTGGGTGTGGTGTGGTAGGTCAGCTCCCCTCCCACATTGGACGATCTACTTCCATCCTCTGTGGTGCTCCCTTCCATGGTGGGGGTCGGGCCAAATCTGGCTAGGGCCAGCACATGGTCCAGTCTCTCCATGGATTCCTCCTCGTTTTACATTGCTCCTCTGATTTGGCGTGTCCTGATGGGGTCTGTTTGCCCATTCCAGTTCTGTGGAGACACAACCAACACTCTCCCCCC
>NW_022103921.1:7825542-7827389 GCF_000313985.2 Echinops telfairi
ATTGTTTCCAGCACCACTTGTTAAAAAGGGAATCTGCTTCCCACTTAAAGTTTTGGGGGCCTTGTCTAGTTGACGATTTTTATAACTCTCGGGCAATGGTTATCCTTCCTAATGCCGCGACCCTTTAATACAATTCCTCATGTTGTGATGACCCAAAACCATAAAATTATTTTTGTTGCTACTTCATAACTGTAATTTTGCTACTGGTATGAATCATAATGTAAATATCTGATACATAGGATATATTTTCATTGTTACAAATTGAAAATAATTGAAATATAGTGATCAATGACAAAAACTATGTAATTATATATTGTGAAATATTATTTCTAATTACAAATAAATGAAATTTTGTCTTGTAGCATGGGGAACAGTCTTAATATAACAACAGTAAACTACATTCCTACATTTTGCGACAGTATGCGTACAAAGCCAAGGTTGAGATAGTTTCTTTCTCACAAGATCAGAAGTTCTCGGGGCAGTCTTTGCAAGAGCACAAAGAAGCTCATCTTCCACAAGTCTACTTCTGTATTTCGACTTGATATCCAACAAGCTGGAAAACCCTGTTTCACAAGGATATGTTGTTGGAAATGGAAGAAGGCGCAACACAGCCTCAGAGCAGGATATGACTGCAAACACTTGATCCTGAATTTGATAACTGGCATTGTAGAGAAATCAGTTTTCGTAGCATCACTGTTAATAAGTTTAATGAACTCCTCTTGTGCTGTCTCAGGAACATCTTCAACTTTGACTGTGAATGGGCAGTAACTGCTTTTAACAGAGCAGGTGCTTTCTACACAGTAGCTGCTGCCTACATGTGTGACTGACTGATCTGCATAAGTACATTATGGCGCCAACCCTGTCACAAACACCTATATTTGCATGGAGTGTGTGTGATGGGATTGGCGCGATGATGTCATTATCCGGGTACTCGTATGTGGGTGTTATCTGCATGTGGGCAGACCCGCCTAGAGACAAATAGAGAAGCAGTGTCTGGGTTCCTAAGATCAATGGAAATATGTGTTTTCCAATGGTCTTTGGCGACCTGTGAAAAGGTCATTCAACCCCCAAAAGGGTCGCGACCCACAGGTTGAAAACCACTGCTCTAGGGCTTACGTTTAGGTCTTTGACCCATCTTGTGTACATGAGGTGAGATATGAACCGTGTTTTGTTCGTTTACAGAGTGAGGTCCAACTTTGCCAGCACCGTTTATTTTTGTAAATCTTCAAACGTAAGGAATTTAATGGAGATAGGAGAGACTGAGGCAGGCCCAGTTGCAGCAAACATACAGGGGCTCAGGTATCAAGTTTAGTTTTAAATTTCGGGGGTGAGAAAGGATCTTTTAGCCTTGCATGTGGGGCCAGAGCAGAAGGAAGGCTCTGTCTGGGGGAACCTTAGGGTGGTCCAGTGGGAAGGCTGCAGGGCCCATCTCTCAGTGCTGAGAAGGCACTTGGCTCAGCCCACAGCCCATCTGAGGAGATGGGAGTCTCCGGGCCTCTTTCAAGGATTCTGGCAGCTGCTGCTGATTGAGCTTCTGGAAGAAGCTTTTGCCAAAAACTCTTTTAAGTGCGGATCATAATGGCACAGAAGGGGGCGGCCTTGATGATGTGGGACAGGAAGCCTGCAAAGAGCCCTTGGTTCCCGGCTGGCCTCCACTGTGCCCAAACCCAGGGACAAGGGAATAACAAGTGATCCAAATTGGTGGTGAGGTGGGTGTGGGAGGCCTGGCAGGGCATGATCAAGGGGAATGTAACAAAGGAAGTGCTGCAACCCTGGTGGTGACTGAGCATGATAGTGGGACAGAAGGAAAATCAAGGGAAATAGAGGAAAGAGCTGGGAGGCAAAGG
>NW_022103921.1:7828392-7868913 GCF_000313985.2 Echinops telfairi
TTGATGTATGTATGGATTGTGATAAGAGTTGTATGAGCCCCTAATAAAATGATTTTTAAAATGTACATAACTCTGCTTGCAAAATAAAATAACATCCTTTTAATGAAATGGTCCCCAAAAATCATTTTATTGGGGGCTATCACAATCCATACATCCATCCATTGTGTCAAGCGTATTTGTACATTTGTTGCCATCATCATTTTCAAAACATTTTGTTTCTACTTGGGCCTTTCATATGAGATCCTCCACTCCCCCCTCCCCACCCTCCTTCCCTCGTGAACCTTTTGATAATTTATAATTTTTACCCCATGTTTTACACTGACTGCTATCTTCCTTCACCCACTTTTCTGTTGTCCATCCCCCCTAGGAAGGGGGTATATGTAGATCATTGTGATTGGTTCCCCCTTTCTCTCCCTACCTTCCCCTTACCCTCATGGTATCTCTATTCTCGTTATTGGTCCTGAGGAGTTTATCTGCTCCGGATCCCCTGTAGCAGTGTACATGCTCTGGTCCAGTCTGATTTGTAAGGTAGAATTGAGGTCATGATAGTAGGAGGGAGGAAGTATTACAGAACTAGAGGAAAGTTGTATGTTACATCGGTGCTATACTGCATGCACCCTGACTGGCTTGTGTCTTCATTGTGACTCTTCTGTAAGGGTATGGTCCAATTGTCTGCAGATGGGCTTTGGGTCTCTACTCTGTGCTCCCCCTCATTCACAGTGATAAGATTTTTTGTTCCGGGTCTTTGATCACCACATCAATCTTAAAGCATTCTCCTCCATACCCTACCCCCACGGTTAAATTTAAATCACCTTTAAAATGAGTTATGCATTCACAATCAGTTCTAGTGCTCCCTCCCCACTCCTGCCTTTATTATTTATTCCCAAGATCCCCTTTCCCTCCCTATTGGCCGCTGACCCCCTCACATTCCCTATAACCACTTGTATTGGTTATCATTATGTATTCACCTCTCCTGTGCTTCATAGCTGGGATACCCAACAGAAAACAACAAAAAGCAAATTGCAGTAATGTGGTGAGAATAAGATCATATTAGTATAAGAACAAAAAATACAAACAATGCATAAGAAGGAGAAGAACCTTATCAACATTCAAAAATCCGGAGAAGCAATTTCTGTCATGAAACAACTAAGAGATACTGGCACCCAGTACAAATTCAGGCCATGTCTATAGGGAGGTCAACTGGCCAGGTGTCGCGTTTGATCCAGCATCAACAGGATTACAATTCTCTCTGCCTGATAGTAAGGCTGTTCGGGACTCTTGCCTTTGGCTAGAGCAGATCTGCCAGCGGCTTCGTCTGACTAAACTTGCAGAAGGGCTTCTGTCTCCCACTGTCCTCCATAGTCTTCTACAAATTGGGTGTTTGTACTTTTAGCTACTTTTCTCTTCACCATATTCGCATTTTGTAATTGTCATCTTTAGATCACACAGCTAGTGCCCTTCTTCTGTGTGGACTTAGTTGACTCCTCACTTACATGGCTGCTTGTTTGAATACAAGCCTTTAAGACCCCAGGCACTATTCCAATTGATAGCCGGGCACCATCTACTTTGTTCACCATACTTTGTTTATTATCAGCGCTCTTATTATCTTCAATGAACATGTCATGCAGGTAAGTCTTGAGAAGGGCCATGATTTAAGAACTAACTGTTATTAATTTGGAGCTAAGATTTAGTGTGAGCCCAGAATTCATTCCTGGCTCAATGCTTTTTTCAAATTATTTGCTGTGACTTGAGAGCTAATACATATGTCATACCATATTTGTACATATTTGTACAGTCATGTCAAACATGATTGTACAACTACTTTCCTAATCAGACTCCAAACATACTTTTCGTTCCCTAAAATACATTTTTAAAATCACAAGTTGTTATTGAAGATATTTTTTGAGAATCTTCATCAGTTATATATGCAAAATTATCATGAACTGTGACACTTAACTAATTTTAACATTTTATTAGGAGCTCTTACCAATGTTATTACATATTTCCATTAGATCAAGCATAGTTGTACAACTTCTGCCATCAATATTTTCAAAACATTTTATTTCTTGAATTCCTTGATATCAGCTCCCCATTATCCCTCCCCCCCCACCCTACCACTTCCCTGAGCCTTAATATATATTATTATTTTTGCCATACATTACACCATCCAGTGTATCCATTTACCTAAAATTCTGCTTTTCGTTCCCTTCTAGTGAGGTTATACTGCTCGCCCTTCGTTCCCCCTAATCCCCCCATCTGTCTCATTGCTGTCACCTTGGGATTGCTTATCCTGCCTATCTTATATAGATAGAGAACATCAACATATAAATAGTTCCAGGTCTAACTGCTGACCTTTGTGAATATCCCCCAACCAGTGCAGATGAGGTGCCAAGTGCTGTCCCCAGCCCCCCAACCCCCCACCCCTGATTCAGAAGTCTACTTTCAGGATTCCTCTGGTACTTTGTGGCTTTGTTCCCATTGCTGATCTGTTGTACTCTCCTCTTAGTTTACTCCCTTTGGGGGAGGTCAGGCCTGCTACACTCCCCACTCTGTATCTTCAGTGCTGTCCTCTATAGTACTTTGATCTAGTGAGGAGACATCGTGTCTCAAGCTGGGGCCGGCTCTGCAGTCCTCTCTGTGAACTACTGTTCTGAGCAAGAATGTCAACCTCAGGGCTTGTTCACCAAAATGAGGTCTACTGTCTCTCTCTTTCCCTCTTAGTATGTGTCGTAGCTACATAATCTGGTGTCAACTTGAGACTGTTAAGAGTGAAGGGGTGGAGTTTAGCTTGTCAATCAGGTCGCCGCTTGGTGACAACATTTGGAAGTGTGAAGGAGATAAATAGCGAGACATTCCTGTTGACAAGCCACATGGAGACACACTGATGGAGCCAGAACATTGGAGCTGGAGGAGCCACATGGAGATCCACGCCAGCACTGAGGTCCTTCTACTGCCACTAGATCTACGGACTTTCCACCTACTGGCCTGGGTCCTTCATGCCTTCAGCAGTATTGCATGGCTCTGTGGGTCTAAAGAGCAACTTGTGGACTAGTATTGGACATATAGGGACTTGATCTGGACTGGGCTTTTATATAAAGCTCTTTCTTAAACACATATGAGTATCTCCCTGGATTTGTTTCTCTAGTCTACCCCGACTAACATAGTATGTTCCTATGTGGAGGGATAGACCGGCCACTCTCCCTAGACTTTATCTTCAGTACTGTCCTCTGTATCGCTGTCATCTAGGGAGGGGAACATCATAACTCGAGCTGGGGCCGGCCATACAGTCTTCTCTGTTAATAGGCTGCTCTGTGCAGGTGCTTCATCCACAAGGATTGAGACATAAACAATACCCTCTCCATGGGTGGATTAGTACCCTCCTCCCCCAATGCCATCCTTTTCGTTTCCTCCTTCCTCTGTGGGCCTTAAAGGCATAAGAGAGGAGGAAAAGAAGAAAAAGAAAAAAAAAGAGAGGAGGAAAAGATGTCTTTCAGCCCCATTGCTATCTGTACCTAATTCATTCATTCATTTACTTATTTATTATGATAGCACATGCATCCTTGGGTTTGGTCTGACACCTACCGCGCGCCTGGTCCTTAACCTGGAAACTATGCGATATGTTCATTTTTCTCTATACTCATTGTACTGTTTGTACTTACTTCAGTGGACTCACTTTGTACTTGTCTTTTGTGCTTGACTACCCTCACTAAGCATAATTTCCTCCTGTTCTTTCCATAAGAAGATATGCTTCATGTTTTCATTGCTGCTTTTTTTTTTTTTTCATTGCTGCTTTTAAGGGATGTGTAATACTCCATTGTGTGTATATACTAGAGTTTTTTAATCCATTTGTCTATTGATTGAAATTTAGGTTGTTTCCAATTCTTTGCAATTGTGAACTGTGCCACAGTGAACATTGCAGTGCAGATGTCTGGTCGTGGTCTGTTTATGATTTCTTCTGGGTATATGCCCAGTAGCGGGATTTCTGGGCCATAAAGTAACTCTATTTCCATCTGTTTTACATATCACCAAATTGTTTTCCATAGTGGCTGTACATATATCCAAGACCACCAGCAGTGGATGAGAGTGTCTATGTCACTCCACCCCTCCAACATTTGTTGCTTTGTGATTTTTTGAATTGGGCTGTCTTTGAGGGTGTTAGGTGGTATCTCATAGTTGTTTTAATTTGCCTTTACCAGATGGCTAATGATCAGAACATTTTCTCATATGTTTATTGGCCAATCAGATTTCCTCACTTGTTAATCTTCTGTTCAAGTCTTATGCCCACCTCCTCAGTGGACAATTAATTTTTTACTTATTGTAGGCTTGCAGAGTTTTATAGATTTTAATAATAAGCCCCTTGTCTGATATGTCATTGCTAAATATCTTTTCCCAGTCTGTGGGCTCTCTTTTTAATCTCTTGATGAAATCTTTCGATGTACACAGGTGTTTTATCTTTAGTATGCTTCACTTGTCTATTTTAGCTTCATCTGTGTGTATCTCATTTCCTATTTCTGGTAGCCTATGTATTCCCGGCACCAAAGTTCTTAGGTTTATCCCAGTTTTCTCATTGTTGATCCTAATAGTTTTGGGTTTTGCCTTGAGATCTGTGATCCACCTTGAATTTCTTGTGTGTAGAGTGAGAAAATAATATTGTTTTTTGTTGTTATTGTTTTCTTTTTCTGCAGGTAGATAGCCAGTTCTTCCAGCTCCATTTGTTAAAGAGGACATCCACTTTCCATTTGGTGCTTTGGGGGCCCTTACTGAAGATTAGTTGCCTGTATGCTGCTGATTTTATTCCTGGGGTTTCTGTTCTTTTCCCTTGGTCCAAGTATCTGTCCTTATATACCAGCACCATTCTATTTCGACAACTGTGGCTGGATAATAGGTTTTAAAGTCAAGTAATGCAAGCCCTCCTCCTTTATTCTGTTTCTTGAGGAGTTCTTTGCCAATTTTGGACTTCTTCCCTTTCCATATGAAGTTTGTAATCAGTTTTTCCATTTCTTTGAAAAAAGATGCTGGTATTTTTATTGGGATTATCATTTATGTAGTACCTTGGATAGGATTGACATCTTTACAGTATTGAGTCTTCCAATCCATGATCATGTGATATTCTTCTATTTGTGAAAGTCACTTTTGGTTTCTTGTAATAATGTTCTATAGTTTTCCTCGTACAGATCTTTTGATTTTTTGGTTAGGTATATCCTTAGTCTCAATTTATGCTTGGCTATTGTGAAGGGTTCCACCTTCTTGATCTCCTTTTCTTTGTTGTTATCCAGTATATATGGCAATCCAATTGACTTTTGTTTGTTGATCTTGTTACCTGACACTCTATCAAATTCCTCTATTGCTTCCAGCACGCCTAATGTGGATTTTGGGGATTTTTCAACATATAGAATCATGTCATCTACAAATAATGATAATTTCACTTCTTCTTTCCCCAGATATATTTATGTCCTTCCTTTGCCTTATGTTATTCGCTAGGACCTCCAGAATGATTTTGAATAGAAGTGGATACAAGGGGCAGCCTTGTCTGATTTCCTTTTTCAGGGGGACAGTCTTCCATCTTTTTTCCATTGACTGTAATGATGGCTGTTGGCTTTTCATATATAGCTTGTATTATATTGAGGTAATTTCCTTCCAATCCTATCTTGAGTGTCTTACTTAGGAATGGGTGTTGAATGTTGTCACATGCTTTTTCTGTGTCTTGATATACTCGTGGTTTTTGTCCTTTTTTTTGTCATAGTGATGGATAATGTTACTGGACTTTTGGGTGTTAAACTGTCCCTGAGTCCCTGTGCATTACTTAATTTATGAGAAACTGATTTATATTGCAGTTTGAGCTACATATTAATTTTAATAAGTGAGTTAGGTAATTGTGCCAACCTGGCCGATAATCACATGTGGGGCTAATTGAAAGGCGGAGGGATAAATGGGTGGTGAGCCTCGCCTTTCTACCTCTCGGGTCTCTTGCTTTGTGATGGTCGCACCAGGGTGCAGCTGCCTTAGCAGTTCCCTGCTTCAACTTGCAAGATTGACTTCCTACAAGACATACCCAAGGAGAAGCCACATGGACCTATCCCGATGCAGCCCTGGGTGCTGGAGCAGCCGGGTGGAGACCCCTGCTAGTGCTGAGATGTTTATTCGTTCACTGACTCAGCTTTCCTCCTGCAGTCGGCATCATTGCCTCTGTTTTGTGAGGTGGAGGACTTTGTGGACTGGTGTTGGGTTAATGGGTTAATGTTGGACTTGCGGGCTTGGGCAGCATTGGGTTGTGATGTTTTCGTGATGCACACTTTCTTTACATAAAACTCTTATACACGAGTTGCTGTGGATTTGTTTCTCCAAAGTACCTAGACTAATACATTATTGTACCTTGGGAGTGGGGTACTGAAGAAACAAATCATAAGATAGAGAGTAGATGTTTGTTTGACCTCTCCCTCCTGGAAGTTTTCCTTCTTTGTTTAGCCAGTGGGCAGATAAAGCCACACTATTTACATGGTTGCTTTTCTGGGGAAAATATGTGAAGTTAGGAAAATAGAAAGTTTGTTAGTCCACTTGCTTCAGTCATTAAAATTTTATCTTTAAATGGGTTTAGACCATGTCTGTAAAAAAGCTTTGGAAATATTTGTCCACCCAGTGCTTTGGAGTACTCAGGAACCAGTAGTCTTTGTCAGTAGCTGGAAAAAATCTGCAACCATGAAGAAAACTCCTCTCTGGGACTGAATGTTAAAGGGAGCCTGTGAGCAGGCTGAAATGCTTGGTAGGTGACCACCTGGATCTACTTGTTGAGTGGAAGTGGGAGAAATGCAGCAATAAAGAGACAGGTTGAGTTTGGAGACTGACACCTGTGGACTTGGTTTATAGGGGAAAAAGGAGAAGACGAGAGCGGGTTGACTGGTCCAAGGTTCATGACCTAGCCTAAGGGGGCTAGGCTTGTTGAGTTGGTGAGAGCCCATGGACTAAGGCAAGGCGACCAATGGGCACCCTGTGGAGGCTGAGTGAGGCAGCCCACATTGAGTTGACCAGAACCCGACCAGCTGGAGATTTTTGAGCCTGTGAACTGGTGCATATTGTTGCTGACTTTATGGATGGCCTGTCCGGATTTGACTTTGCTTATGGATGCAGACTTCACAAGGTTCCAACTGGAATGAAGATGCTTCGTGTTGAAAAATATGATTGTTTTCTCTGAGAACTGGGTTGATATAAGTGGGCAGTATATAAATTGGATACCCAAAATTGGGGGAGATAAAGGCATGAAGTGGTTGGCTTACAAACTTTCATAGGTAGGGGGAAAATTCACAGGATTATAGGGTTAAGGTATAGGTGTTACTTAATTGCAATTATGAAGCTAAGAATTATATACAGGTGCCAGGTTGGCAAGGGGTGGATTGAGTTAGTTAATTGTGCCAACCTGGCCGATAATCACATGTGGGGCTAATTGAAAGGCGGAGGGATAAATGGGTGGTGAGCCTCGCCTTTCTACCTCTCGGGTCTCTTGCTTTGTGATGGTCGCACCAGGGTGCAGCTGCCTTAGCAGTTCCCTGCTTCAACTTGCAAGATTGACTTCCTACAAGACATACCCAAGGAGAAGCCACATGGACCTATCCCGATGCAGCCCTGGGTGCTGGAGCAGCCGGGTGGAGACCCCTGCTAGTGCTGAGATGTTTATTCGTTCACTGACTCAGCTTTCCTCCTGCAGTCGGCATCATTGCCTCTTTGTGAGGTGGAGGACTTTGTGGACTGGTGTTGGATTAATGGGTTAATGTTGGACTTGTGGGCTTGGGCAGCATTGGGTTGTGATGTTTTCGTGATGCACACTTTCTTTACGTAAAACTCTCTTATACATGAGTTGCTGTGGATTTGTTTCTCTAAAGTACCTAGACTAATAGAATAGGTAATAACATTTCAGTTAAATAGCACACTGATTTGTTTTACGACAGTAGATAACTCATTATATGGTTAACAAAGTTTATGATAAGTTTCATTATCTCTTAATTCACTATTCTATGAATTTTTTGAAGCCCTGTATTAAAATGTTTTATATTATTATAAATATTTCCATATATAATTTACTTTCAATAATTTTAATAGATAAAACAGATTAAATAACTTGTTCAAAGGTAAGTAGCATCATAAAAATTGGTATGTTTTGAGCTTTTCCTATGTACTGAGCAGTAAATATCAATTTTTGATCTTTTAACAAGTTACAAAGTACCATTTTCTTTTATACATTACGTTAGTGTGTGGTGGTATTAGTTAACTATAGCAACAGAAATACTGTGTAACTGAAAATTCCAAGTGCCCAGTGGAAATAAATAGCGTTTATTTTACTCATTCGTTTGTGGACCAGTTTGGTAGCTCTACCCTACATGTTTCTTGTCCTTTCTGGGAAAAGCATGATAAGATAGGTATGCTTTTTGCACAGTAGTAGCAGAGGCACAAAAGAGCAAGCCCATTTATACACTATTTTAGATGCTTCGGTTGGGCCATACTCACTACTGATTCCATTGGCCAAACAAATTGTATAAGCAAACCCCAGGTCCTGGTGTAGAAAATATGCTTGTCTTCTTTATTGAGCAATACCATGTAGCAGAGAGTAGACAAATGGTGGGGTCAAGTATGGTGCCATTAATGAAATATCCCACCGTGGGAGAACTAGGTTTTAAACTTAGGCCTTTCAGTTTGTAGAGTATGTGGATTCCCAACCGCTCTAGTCAGCTCTTGATATTCTAAAATCCAGTTTTAAATGTTATTTTTATTTGCGTTATTCATAGTTTTCTAATCCAAGCTCTTTGCTTATTCTTTATAACTGTGTTATTTGATTTGCTTATGATATCTCTCCATGCTTGATTCTTTCAGGCTCGATTCTGGGTACAGGTGATGCGAGATTTAAGAAATGGTGTAAAACTTAAGAAGGTCCAAGAGCGACAGTACAATCCTTTGCCTATTGAATATCAGCTCACTCCTTATGAAATGCTAATGGATGACATTCGCTCCAAAAGATACACTTTACGAAAAGTGATGGTAAGTAACAAGGAAAGAATATATATGTTGCTAACAGTCTTACTAGCCTATAATTTTCATATCCCATAATTCAATAGTTCAGTTACATTAAGAAGAATTGTATGTTCACCACCACAATCAATTTCATGTTTTCTTTCTTGTATTGAATGTTGTTAGCTCCTCATTTCCTCCCACACTCCCTGCCATACACACAATAAACCATCAATCCAGTTATTATCTCTGTAGATTTTCCTATTTTGGATTTCATATACAGAAAAAGATACTTTTTTTTAACAGCAACAAAGTAAAACAGAGAAAAACTTCAATGGAAAATAAATCATAAAGTACTAAAAACTACAGTGAATTTAAAATGGGTTAAAGAGTATCCAAGAGGAATTACTGAGAGCCTAGTGGACGGTGAGCAAGATAGTGGGACAGGAGGAAGGTAAAAGGAAATATAGGAAAGAAATAGGAAGCAAAAGCTATTTATAGAAGTATAGCTATAGGCATGTATATATGTACATATATTAATTTATAATGAAAGGGATAGAGGCCAATGTACATATATTTGTATGTTAAGTATTAAGATAGCAGACGACTTTGGGCCTCTACTCAAGGCCTCCTTAAACATAAGAACATTTTGTTCTAATAATCTGCCACTCTTTGATGCTCACCTTCCCGATATAATCACAGAAGACAAAATGAGTGTATAAGAAGATGTGGTGAAGAAAGTGGATGGTGCCCGGCTATCAAAATATATAGCATCTGGGGTCTTACAGGCTTAACGTTAAATGAACAGTCATCTATTAGGGAAGGAAGAAGCCCACATGGAGGAAGCACACCATCCTGTATGATCATGAGGTGTCAACTGGATCAGGTATCAGGTAACAAAAGATCTAAAACAAACAATGTGAATGAGGAGGGTTGGAGTGAAGACTCAAAGCCCATCCGTAGACAATTGGACATTCCCCCACAGAAGGGATACAATGAAGGGACAAGAGCAATTGAATATTGAGAAAACATCCCAGTCCAGATCAAATCCATGTCTAATATTCACCCATGTGTTCAATACCAATCTATAAATTCTTCTTCAGACTTAAAAAACACATCAATGATGCCAAGTACAGGATGATCACAGGACAGTGGACCCAAAGTCTTGTGGATCCAATGACAGTAGAAGCATCTCAGCGCTGGTGTGGGTCTCCATGTGGCTCTGGCTGCATCAGCATATCTCCATCAGGCTCGGTGTCAGTAATGTCTTGCAGGGAGTGAGCATGTGTTCCACCTCCATCGAGCTATTTATCTCCTTAGTGCCTCTAGATGAGGTCATCAAGTTCTGATTTGATTGACAGACTAAACTCCACCCCTTCACTCTTCAGTCTCAAATTGACAACAGATTATGTGACTACCACACAATCATTTATCTCCTCAGCCAGGAGCCAAGTGTATCTCTGGTTCTCATTCTCAGCTGTGTAGACCCTTCGCCTACACTTCCATGGGCCAGGAAGCTAGCCCTCCTATCACTCCGCCCACAATTCCGTAGTCTTGAGTGAATTGAGAAAGTATCCCATGTTTCAGTGCTGCCCCTCTGAGTCTCCATGCTACAGTGTGAGGTATCTGGTCCCAGCAGCCCCCACCATTTCAGACGATGTTTGTGAACATGCCCTCCCAAGATCCTCAAGGTTTTCCTCTTCTGTTCTTCCAATATGGCTCACTCTTCCTTATAGCCAGGGAAATGAACGCTAACCAATCCCCTTTTAGTATTAACAATCAGAACACAATGAGATGGCACCTTATTCCAGCATTAATAGCAAAATTTAAAAACAGAAAACAGCAAATGAGGGTGACAGTGTAGAGACACCATAAACCTCGATTGTAAAATGGTACAAACACTGTTGAAAACAGTATGGTACTTTGAGAATGATGATGGCAAAAAATGTGCAAATGTGCTTGACACAGTGGATGTATATATGGATTGTGATAAGCGTTGTATGAGCCCCCAGTAAAATGATTTTTTTTTAAAGCAAAACAGTATGGTACTTATGTTAAAAGCTTGGAATAGAATGTGACCCAACAATCACTATTTGATGCATATTTAAGAGTAGTAACCACATTTGATTAAATATGTACACATCTGCGTTCATCAAAGTGCTACTCAAAATAGTAAGATGGATACAACCTAAACGTCCATCACTGGAAAAATAAACAACCTACGGTACATTATATAATAACGATAAATAAGCTTGCTTATTGGTTCATGTACATAAGGCATTGTGCCTCATTTATGTTCACCCAGGAGTCATTTATCATTGTTTTAAGATGTGTTCTGTATTTTGATTAACCTAATTCACCGTCCCAGGACAAAATGGTATTTAGGCTGTTAATTTAGAATGGCGAGGACTTCCCGGTGTTGCATCCATATTGGCATGCTGTCACCCTGTGAGCTCTGACCCACATTTGCAGTTGGGACATAGGATCCGGTTTTCGACTAGTCAGGAAACTGAATGTGTGTTCTCTAGGAATGGAACCTACAATGTTGGCCTCAATTAATCGATTTCTTAATCCTGCTATTGTAATGGAAACAAAGTTAAAGTAAAAGCATATGGGAAACAGAAGATAGAGCCTATTTATTGGGAGAAAAAATAGGGGCATCGCATCTCTCATAAAGGTTTAGCATCAAGAATATATAAAGAATGGTTATAATTCAAAAAACAAAGACAAACAGCCCCATCAGAAAATAAGCAAAGTAATTGACTGGACATTTGAACAAATAAGGTATACATAATGATGGACAAGCACATGAAAAGATGTTGTTAGGTGTCTACTCTTGCACCATTCTTAACAATTCTTGTTATGTTTATGCTGAATCATAGCAACCATGTAGGGCAGGGTAGAACTGCTCCTGTGAATTTTCAAGACTATAACTCTGTATGGGAAAAATGGGAAAGCCCCATCTTTCTATTGCACACTATACACAGCAGAACATAATTCAATAATTTCTACACATACAATGCAATGACATTGATTACATTTGAGTTGTGCAACTATTCTCACCCATCCTTGGTAACATAAACTCTGCCCCCGCCTAAAGTATGAGCCCTTTCTAAAGTGTATTTCCTATCTCATCATTCACCTAATTGTTCTTCATCCGATCCCATATTGTTCTTAAAAGTTCACAGCGCTCAAGACAGACATTCTTTACTAGGATAGCTAAGCAATTGTTTGGTTTTAAGAAAACTTCTAGGGATAATTTTTGGTTTAAGATTTGAAGATTCTCTCTCAGAGCAGCAGTTTCAAGGGTTCATCCAGCTTCTGTGATTCCAGAAAATCTAGACTCCACGAGAATCTGAATTCTGATCTACATGTAGGTGAGGTTTTTAAATTATAAAATATTTAGTATTATAAATATTATTTATGCAGTTGGCATTCATAGTTTTAGAAACTTTATGGGAAAAATATTAATCGTATACAGCTTTCCACTTTAGTGAACTTGCACTTATTTCAATTTTACATATTTTTCTTTTAATCATACAGCCATTTGTTCCCCCATTTTATTGATTTAGGATGTGTCTTTAATAGAGTCAACTATAATATAGTAAATTTGCCACACATGCTGAGATAAAAGCTATACCCAGAAACCTAAAATAATAATCTTAAGATCATGTGAACCTACTTTTTGTCTCTTTTCAGGTGAATGGTGATATTCCTCCTCGGTTAACAAAAAGTGCACATGAAATCATCCTGGACTTTATCAGATCAAGGCCACCTCTAAATCCAGTATGTAATTTGCCACTCCTCTTGACTGGGGATTAAATTAGTCAGTTGCCTTTAGGGTTTCATCTCAGGAACTCAGTTCTACCTTATGGCCAGTTCTCCCTTACGCTTTTCTATCAAAATCAAGCACAGGTGTGTAAATCACAATCTTGTGTCACAAACAAATATATGAAAGTATTCACTGTAAGAAATGTCGTAGGATGTTTTTAACTTTAAACAACTTGTTTATGGCACAAAATCAGCCAAATACTTTGTCATAAAGACTAAATTTAATAATGAATAGTTCTCAATTTCCTCAATAGTACTCCTATTTCCCTTGATTTAATTGTCATATTACTACTATTTCACAATAATTCAGCCCTAATGTACATCTACTTTAATAGTAATCGAGTCCTCTGTTAACAGGATTCTTTCTAGTGACCATATGATAAAAATATCTAACCTGGCTTGATTGTTGATTTATGTTTCCTCTGTTCTCTTCCTTCTGGCTTAGGTCAGTGCTCACCAAAGTATCTTAAACCTATGCGTATTAAATGACCAGAAAGGAAGTAGTAGTATTATCTCAGTTTGTGCACATGTAAAGCATGATTAATAATGTCCCCCTTAAAAGGCATTTTATTGTGGTTTGTGTGTAAGTCACGGGGCAAAATAGTTTCTCCTTCAAAATTTTTATCTATTTTGTTTTCTGATCGGAGTTTCAGTCCCCAGCATAGCAGCCTTCTTCCCCTTCCTCTCTAGATTCCTCATTCCATGCTCCCTCCTTCCAGCCCCATTCTGCCTTCGGAACTTTTGTTTTTAAGCAAATGCTACCTTTTTGGTCTTGTATGGTTGATTGTTCTGAGATGCACATTTCTCCTCGGTGTCATTGTTCACTTCATATGCCTGCCTGTTGTTTAGCTGAAGGTGAACTCCAGAAGCGCATTCAGTTTCAGGTTTGAAGGATGTCTTAGGGCCACAGTCTTGAGAGTTCCCAGACCCATAAATCTAATCTTAATGATCCTTTTTAAAAATTCTTTATGGAAGGAGAGAGAAAGGCTACCAAGGAAATTACTTTAAGAAGGCAGGTCATGTAGAGTAGATAAAACATGATGTCAAGTGAATTTAGATTAACACACAACCTTTCCAATTTAGCGGTCACGTCTCTGAGCATGGCCATCAGCCTCTCTGAGCCTTGATTTCCTATAGCGGAAACACCGTAACTTATTCAAAAGTCTGTTTCAAGTTATTCAGAAATTCAAAGACAGTGATTAGTTATCTTAAAACTGATTGCAGTAATAATTGTGTTGTGATTGAACTATGGAATGATTTGATATCTTGATTAGGTCCCAATAGAATGACTTTAGAGAAGAAAGGGGGGGAAATGGTTAGTACCAAGTCAATTCTGACTCATTACAACCCATGTGTTCAAAGCAGTAGTGCTATCTATATAAGGTTATCAGGGCTGTGATCTTTGTATCTTTGTTTATTTTTATTTATTTATTTTTTTAACATTTTATTAGGGGCTCATACAACTGTTATCCCAATCCATACACACATCAATTGTGTAAAGCGCATTTGTACATCGTTTCTCAAAACATTTTCTCTCCATTGAAACCCCCGACATTAGGTCCTCATTTTTCCCCTCCCTCCCCGATCCCCCCTCCCGCATGAGCCCTTGATAGTTTATAAATGGGTATTTTGTCATGTCTTGCCCTGTCCGACGTCTCCCTTCATCCACTTTTTGGTTGTCTGCCCCCCAGGGAGGAGGTCACACACAGTTCCATGTAATCGGTTCCCTCTTTCCTACCCATTCTCCCTTTACCCTCCCTGTTTTGCCACTCACACCACTGGTCCTATAGGGCTCATCCATCCTGGATTCCCTGTATTTTCAGTTCCTATCTGTACCAGTGTACCTCCTCTGGTCTAGCCAGTCTTGCAAGATAGAATTCGAGTCATGGTAGTGGGAGCGGGGAGGAAACCTTTAGGAACTAGAGGAAGATTGTATTTCTCAAGGGCTGTGATCTTTCTGAAGGTCACCAGGCCTTTCTTCTGGCACATCCCTGGGTAGATTTAAGCCACCACTCTTTCAGCGATACCACAAGCTCTTAATTGTTTTTGTCAGCTAGGTGCCCCATAGACAATCATAGTAATATATAAAATATAGATTACATTTCAATTTATTCTTCTACTTTATAGTAAACATAATGATAACTTTAGCAAAATTGCTTAAAATTAGTTGAACACTAATGTACATCTACTTTAATAGTAATCGAGTCCTCTGTTAACAGGATTCTTTCTAGTGACCATATGATAAAAATATCTAATCTGGCTTGATTGTTGATTATGTTTCCCCTGTTCTCCTCCTGGCTTAGGTCAGTGCTCACCAAAGTATCTTAAACCTATGCGTATTAAATGACCAGAAAGGAAGTAGTAGTATTATCTCAATGACTAAGTCATTGTGTTATCCAATAATCTCTTTATTGCTTTAGGGATCTTGAGAATTAATTACTTGACAATGAATCTAAGAACATTATCAAGTAACATTTTAATCAATGAAATATAATTTAATGTTATATTGTATGAGTGGAATTCAGTAAAAATCAATTTAAGGACAATAAATTAAGTCTTTAGCCATTACTTTTTATTTTCAAGGCTTCAGCTAGAAAACTAAAACCAACCCCACCACGCCCACGGAGCCTCCATGAAAGAATATTAGAAGAAATCAAAGCAGAAAGAAAACTTCGACCTGTCTCACCAGAGGAGATTAGACGTATCCGATTTGGTGAGTCCACTGCTTACTGCATTCTAGTTTAAGAGCCACCCACTTTTACAATTAACATTTATACTTGAAGTTAATAGGTTAGGCAATATTTTCTCTAGTGGCACTAATCCACATGAGCACATGCCGACAGTGTTTGCAGAATCCTATACATTTTTAGAATGTTGTCCTAGAATAATCTTTATATCTCTCTGAGTATTCGTTTCTTCTTCAACAGAAAACCCCAAAACTCAAACTCACTACCGTCGAGTCAATTCTGACTCCGCGACCCTACAGGATAGACTAGAACTGCCCCTGTGGGTTTCTGAGACTCTTAACTCTGTACAGAAATATCTTTCTCCCACATCATCAGCAAAAGTTGGGAAGTAATTCTTATCTTACCCACTCACTCACTGCCATCGAGTCAGTGCTGACTCTAGTGACCACCTGTGGGTTTCCAAGACTGTAACTGTTTATGGAAGTAGAAAACCCAGTCTTTTTCCCAAAGAACTGCTGGTGCTTTCGAACTGCTGACTATGTGGATTGCAGTCCAACGAGTAACCTCTACACCACCAAGGCTCTTACCTACAGTACAACTTTAATGTAAGAATTAAATAGAATCATGGTAAAGCCATTTTATAAATTGTGACATATACACAAAAGTAAGGTATTATGCTTTTAAGGTATAGATGATCAATATTATAGTTATCCTTCAGATTTCTTATCTTAACTATGGGCTTAAAGATAAGGTATTGTGAAGCGAACGTACTATTATCTGATGTCACTTCACTTATTCCCAAACTCCCTCTATATTTGTTCATTTAAATGTTTTTAACATAGATTATAATGTGTGTTTCAAAACTATGCATAAGGTTTTAAAAAAAATAAAATAGTCCCTGCCACCTTTTATTGGACATCCTCAAAGCAAGAGATCAGAACCAAAGTACAGTGACCTTCAAGTCTATTACTTTGTGTTAGCAGTTATCTGCTTATTCTCGCAGTAGGGCTTTTCAACTTTAAGTCCAAGGGAGTATGTCATTTCCTTCAATCTTCTACAGGTGAGTTTGAGGTAACAGCCAGTTCAATTAGTGGGGGTTCCACATCAAATCCTTCTAAGGAGGCCTATGAAAGATGTTGTAGACTTTGAAAGCATAGAGTCTAAAGTCCCAGTAGTTTATTGCATACAGCCTGGGTGACAAAGGGCTAGATAAAAATTAAGTCAAAAGTATCAGGTTAAGAATGGAAGCCGCCCCCCTCAACCAAAAAAAAAAAAGTGTAAAATCCCTTGGGTTCTATATAAGTATTATCATTTTTTTCCCTATGGGAGGTTGCTCTACCTGGTTTACCCATCAACAGAAGTGTAATCATCTCCAATAAATACCTCCTCCCTATCTTGACTTGAATAGCCAGTAGTGTTTGCTTATCTATGTATCCTACCAGAGTGTCTGTTGATGTGAAGTGGCCTCAGTACACTGTTTTATGGCAGCAGCTGAATGGTCTTCATGCTTCCCTTCTGGATAAACTGACCCTACCTGATGTGAGGTCTCCTCTCTCAAAGTGATTTTTTTAAGATGGACATGTAAAGTGGGTAACACGTGGTTCATATATAACTAGCAGTTACTTGGGAGATTGGAGTAGATTATGTGGCCCTAGAGTAGAGACTGCCTTTGTCTTACAAATTTTATAGTAGTGGGCTTCTGTGATTGACTAACCACTCAGCATAGTGGTGTCCAAGTCTATCCATGTGGTGAGGTGTTTCATGGTATCATTACTGATTATTAGGGATGCATAGTACTCTACTGTGATAGTTTCTTTATCTGTTCTACTAGTGAGCATTTGCCCTGTCTCCAGCTTCTAGCTATTATAAACTGTGCTGCAACGACCAGGGGAAAATACACATCTGTTCATGTTCTGTTTCTTATTTCCTTGGAGTATATCCCCAGCAAAGATATTTCTATTCCAAGTTGTTTTAGATAGCACTGTATGGCTTTCCATATAATGCCTGTGCTTATTTACAACCCCACCAGCAGTGTAGATGAATTCCAATCTCTCTGCACCCTCACTAACATTTGTTATTCTCTGTTTTTTTTTTTAAATTGGGATATCGTGTGTATGTGTAAGGTGATTTTATTTTATTTGCATGTTTTGATTTTTGTTTTGCATTGTTTTGATTTGCATGTCCAGAAGGCTAGTGATCATGAGCATTTCCTCATGTGTTTGTTAACCATTTGAGTATCATCCTTTGTGAATTTTCTACTCATGACTTTTGCACACTTAGCAATTGAGTTGTTTGTTTTTTTCTTATTGAAGTGCTACAGAATTCAAAAGATTTTAGTAATTAGTCCCTTATCCATTGTGCCATTGCTAAAGACTTTTCCCCAATAAAATTCATTCGTTGTTCATTCGTTTTACTCTTTTGATGAAATCTTTTGATATGTTCAAGTGTTTCTCCCAATTTTCTCATCAACGATCCTTAGAGTTCTGGCATTTACTTTAGGTCTCTGATCCATCATGAGATTGTTTTGATACATGGGGTGAGATGTGTGTTCTGCTTCACTGTCCTACACATAGAGATCCTATTTTTCTAGCAGCATTTGTTGAAGAAGGTGTCGCTTTCCCATTTAATGTTTCTTGGTCCTTTGTTAAAAATCACTTGCCCATAGGTGGATAATTTTATTTCTGGGATTTCTATCCTGTTCCATTGGTCTATCTTTCATTGTACCAGTACCAGATTGTTTTGATTACTGTGGCTGTGTAGTAGATTTTGAGGTCTGGTAGTGGGAGGCCTCCTACATTCTTTTTCTGTTTGAGAAATTCTTTACTTATTCTTGGCCTCTTCTCGTTTCATATGAAGTTGGTAATTAGTTTTTGCATTTCTTTTAAGAATGAAGTTGGGATTTGTATAGGAATTTTATTGTATTTGTAGATTGCTTTAGGTAATGACATTTTCATAATACTAAATATTCATATCCATGAACATGGAATATTCTTATTTTTGTGTAGGTCTCTCTCAGTTTCTCATAATAATGTTCTCTAACTTTCTTTGTAAGGACTTTTGTTTCCTCAGATTTATTCATAGATATTTCATCTTTTGTGTGGCTGTTAATAAATGGTATTGTTTTCTTTTTCAGAGCCCCAGTTCTGCTTGTTAATCTTGTATCCTGTTACTTTACTAAATCCCTCAATTGTTTCCAACAGTCTTTTTATGGAGTCCTTTGGGGTGTCTCTATATAAAAACCATACTGTCTGCAAATAGCAATAGTTTCACTTTTTCTTTGTCCAGTTTTATTCCCTTGATTTCTTTCTGTCGTGAAATGGTTCTGGTTGAGACTTCCAGCACTATGTTGAATAAGAGTGGTGATAGGGTACATCCTTGTCAACTTCCTGTTTCAGGATAAAGGTATTCTTTTTTTCTGCATTGAGCATGATATTGGCTATTATATTTTCATATTTGCCCTTTATTATGTTGGAGAGTTTCCCTTTTATTCCTCTCTTATTGAGTGTTTTTTATTAGAAACAAGTGTTGGATATTGTCAACTGCTTTTTCTTCATTTATTGTTGATTATATGGTTCTTACTACATTGTTTACTTTTTGAATATTGAATCATTGCATCCCAGGTATGAATCTTATTTGGTCATGATGATGACCATGGTTGGGTTCCATTGGTCAGGATTTTGTTGAAAATGTTGCATCTGTTCATGAGGGATATTAGTAATTTTCTATTTTTGTGTGGTTTGCTTGGTTTTGGAATCAGGGTTATGCTTGCTTCATTGAATGAGTTTGGAGTTTGCTGTCTCTTTCTGTGTTCTGGAATAGTTTGTGTAGAATTGGTGACAGCTCTTCACTGAATACTTCCTAGAATTCCCCTATGACGTTATCTGGTCTTGAGCTTCTCTTGGTTGGAAGTTTCTTGATGACTTTCTCTATTAGTTCTTTTGTTATGGGTCTGTTCAGATATTCTACATCCATCTCTGTTAAATTGGATACATAGCATACACAATTTGTCCATTTCTTTTAGATTATCACACTTGATAGAGTATAGTCATTCATAATATTGTGCTGTTATTCTTTTTCCTTCATTTGGATCTGTTGTGATATCACCCCTTTTCCCTCTAATTTTAGATCTACATCTACATCTCCTCTTTCTTTTCCTTTGTTAAGTTTGCCAGCAGTTTTTCGATGTTTTTAATCCTTTCAAAAAACCAACTCTATTTCTTCCAGAGTGGGTCGTGAGGCCTGAGGGTTGGCAGGTTTGGCATTGTCTGCATTGGCTGCGAGGTGACATTTGTGAGGGGAATTAGGATGATGGACAGGGTCACCCTGCCTGCCACGGGGGTGGTCCACAGGGAGTGGCCAGTGGCGTCGTGCAGGGCTGGTTTTGAGCCCATGTAGTGAAACCTCATCGCCTGGACTCCCATCAGAACTTCAGCCTTTAGAGTGACCTTGGGGACATTACATAAGCCACATGTACTCCACATTCTTATCCATAAAATGGTGATGTTAGCAGTAACTGCTCAGAGGGAGTTACTTGAAGCACTCAGTGATGAATGAAGATCAAATACCATTCCATTCCCTGTAGATTGCACCTCAACATCGAAGAAAATGAAACTTATAATTGGACCAATCAGCAATGTCATGATAAATGGAGGCGAGATAGAAGGCTTCAAGGATTTTAAGTTACTTAGATCTTCAAGCAACCATCAAGAGATCAAATGACCGATCCCACTGGGCAAATCTGTTGAAAACCCCTTTAAAGTATTAAAAAGCAAGGCTATTTGAGCTGGCTGGAGATCCGGAGCAGAGTTCTTGTCTTACCTTGGCTGTGGATACTGAGCCAAGTCAGTTTCCGAGGACCTCCTCAGCCAAGGACAGGAGAATGGACATACTGCATCCCCTTCCAACCTCAAACATCAGAAATGCAGCCAGTGTGAACCCGAACAGCAACAACAAAAATAATTATGTACAAATTGTTTATAATTTCTCTGTACTGAATCTCAAAATGACCAATGAAATGCCAGTAACCAAAGGTGGGGTGTGGGAATAATCTAGCTATATCAATAATGGTTGCACAACAGAAAGGCAAAGCTGTCACTTGGAGGACTACGGTGTGCCTAACCCAAGCCATGATATTTTTAGTTGTGAAAGCTTGGCACTAAGTAAGGAAAACAAAGAATCGATGCCTTTTGAATTATGGTGTTGGTGAATAAGAGTGATTATGTAATATACTTCCCCCAAAAACCAAAAAACTAACAAATCTGTCTCAGCAAATGTGCAGTCAGTACACTCCTTAGAAGTGTAGTTGACGAAACTTGAACTCAAGTTAGGGTGGCTTGTAAGGAAAAAGAACAAGATGGATTGACACAAAGGCTGCAACAATAGTCTGAAGAATACTGGCTCAGGACCAGGATGTTGTGTGGGGTCAATGCGTCAGATCCTATTTGAATGTAACTATGTTGTCAAAAGAGTGACACAGTGTCTTGAAGATTGAATGAGTTGGAGTTGATATTTGCAGTTGTTGAGTTGAGAAATAAGTCATATGCAGATTTCTTCAGAAATTATGATTCCGTGAAAGATTTTGAGTAGACAAGGAAAGCTGGTATCTTTCAAAGTGTTTGTGGAATGGAAAGAATTTCTTCAGATTGATTTTATGAATGTCACTGGACAATGCCTTTGAACTATGAAATATGCATGTTGGACTAAGGAGTAGTTTCTCTTGGTAAATAAAGAATTAACAAATAAATTAGAAAACCCAACTTCCTGTCTGCTGTTTCCACTGTTTATCTTTTTTCCACTTCATTTATCTCTGCTCTAATCTTTATTATTTTTGTGTTGTTGAACTGTTTGTTTTTCCCTTGTTCTAGTTGTTGGAGTTGTTGTGTCAAGATGTTAATTTTGGATTTTTCTTCCTTTTGCATGTGTGCATTGAGTGCTATAAGTTTCCCTCTATTAAGTGCTTTTGCTGTGTCCCAAACGTTCTGGTATGATATGTTACTGTTCTCATTTGTTTCAAATAATTTCTTCCTTTCATCCCTTATTTGATCTATTACACAGCCATTTTAAAATAGTATGTTGTTCAGTCTTCATTTGTTTGTCTTTATGTTCCTGTTCTTTGCATTGTTGATTTCTAGTTTTATAGTTTTTATAGTGTTATGCTCTGAGAAAATGGGTTGTAGGATGTCTTTGTTTCTGAATTTGTTCATGCTTTCTTTGTGGCCTACCATTATGATCTATTCTAAAGTGTGTATCATGTGCACTAGAGAATATATACTGTGTTGTTGGGTGAAGTGCTCTATATATGTCGGGGATATAGTTGGCTAAACTATTGTTTAACTCTTACGATTCTATGTTGAGCTTCTTTTCTGATTGTCTGTCTTTCCTTTAAATTCTCCTACTTTTATTGTCCAGCTATTTATTTCTGTCTTCAACTCTAAAAATTTGATTTCTATATTTTGAGGGTCTTTCATTAGGTGGATATATGCTATTAAAGGTTTTATGATCCTGGTGTATTGTTCCTATAGTCATTGGGCAATATCCATTATTGTCACTCATTATGTTATTCACCTTGAAGGCTATTTTAAGAGAGATTATTATTGCCACTCCTGTCTTTTTATGGTTGCCATTGACTTAGTAGATTTTCGCCATCTTCTGGTTGTTAGTTTATTATTGTCTTCGAGTTTAAGGTGTATCTTTTGTAGGTGGGTTTTGTTTTCTAATCCAGTCTGTCACTCTCTGTTTTTGATCAGTGCATTGAATCCACTGACATTCAGTGTCATTAGTGATATATTCCAGTTGGTTGTTGTCATATTGCTGTCTTTGTGTTTGGTTTGCTTTTCTGGTTTTTTGTCCTTTTACTAGTATCTTTGTTCCTTCTTTATTTCTGCAATATTCGGAATGCTGCTTTCATTCGATTAATTTCTGGGTAGTGGTGTGCTATGTGATGCTCTCAGGTTTACTTGTTGATTCTCTCCATCGTAATCTAGTTAATGTTTTTATAACGCTCATCTTGTTTTTATGAATTCCTTCACTTTTCCCTTGTATGGAAATGCCTGGATTTTTCAAATACCTTGTATTTGAGGAATAATTTTGCTAGACATAGGATTCTTGGTTGGCAGTATTTTTCTTTCAGAATTTTATAGATGTTGCTTTATTGTTTACATGGTTTCTGCTAAGAAGTTCTAGCTTAACCTTACCAGTTTTCCTTTGGCTGTGACTCCTTTTTTCTCTAGCTGCCTCAGGGTTCTCTCGGGTTCCTTTTAATTGGAGAGTTTGACAATGATAGTTCATGATGGTTTTCTTGGGGGGGGGGGGGTCCTATCCTAATTGAGGGTCTCTGAGCTTCTTGAATAATTCCTTTTCCTCCTCCTTTGTGAGATTTGAGAAAATGTCTTCCATGGTTTCTCACCCCGTTTTCTCTGTAGAGTCCTTTGTTTCGGTGTGCTACAGGATCCCGGAAGACTTGGGTTGTTTCCCTTGATAGTGCCCTCCGTGATCTCTGGCTTCCTTTTCTTTCTGTTTGTTGATTGTTTCTCTGTCAACGTGGTCACGGTGATTGTCTGCAAACTCACTGGTTGGGTTTCCTTTTCTTTCTACTCCTCAGCTCTTTTTTACTACGTTCCCTAATTCCGTGATCTCATTTTTAATCTTCAGAGATTCCTTTTGCTTTAAGGATTTTAGGAATGTCTTCCATTATTCTCATGAGTGGTCCTTACGTCTTTTGTTAGGACCTAAGCATCATTTTTGGAGTTATGGTTCTGTGGGTCTGGAACCTCTTCTTTAGGGTACCCATTGGGTTTGCTTGATTTTAAATAGTTTGTGGTTTTGTCTTGCGTTTTTGAGGGAGTTTACTGTGTTACAATGCTTTTCCTTCAGTATTATGATACAACTACTAGTAGTGTGTAAGCTGCTGGGTCATGTAGCCATGAGTAGCCCTGTCTAGTGATGTGGGGCATGTCTAATAGGAGCCAGAAAATATAAAAAATATACAATGGTGAAATGGAGCGGAAAGAGAGATCGTTAATGGGGGAAAGTGAGGAGGAAGAAGAGAGAGAATAAAATAAAAGTAATATGTCCAAAAATTTGTCAATATAATGGGAAACTATTTTTAGAGGGATAATCAGAATGAATAAGTTTCACAACAATATATTTCACAAGGAAAAAGATCCATAAAGAAAATGGATGGATGTGTGTGCAAAGAAAGAAGGACAAAAGATCAGGTGTGGCTTGAGTGTGAGTGCTGAAGCTCTTTTGGTATTGCTGCATTAATGTAGGTAGATCTGTGTACTCAGAAGGGAAAAAAACACTCATAGTTTCACGAGTGTGTTGGAATTGACAACCTCTTTGTTTTTGCTTGAGAAAAATGCATACTCTTAGGAGCAGTGGTCCACTGGAAGTGGAAATGAGAGAAACTTGAAAAATGTAATAAAACATTATAATAGAAGAAAAGTACAAAAACTGAAGGAAATACAATTTAAAATAAAACTGTCTCGTTGTTAGGCGCCATTGAGTCAACTTTGACCCATAGCATCCTTATGCACAACAGAATGAAAAACTGCATTGTCCTGTGTAATCCTCACAATTGTTCCTGCATCTGAGGCATTTGATGCAGCAATTGTGTCAATCCATCTCATCAAGGACCTTCCTCTTTTTTTTGACACTTCTTGATTTTATCTAATATGATATGTCTCCTAATAATATGTCCAAAGTATGTAAGACAAGTCTTGCCACTCTGGGCTCTAAGGAGCACTTTGGCCTTACTACTCCCAATATAGATTAGTTTGCTCTTTCAGCAGTCCATGCTACTTTCAATATTCTTCTCCAGCACCACACTTCAAACACAACTAGTCCTCTTTGGTCTTTCTAATTCAATGGCTGACTTTCACATGTATGTGATTCACTAGGGAATGTCATGGCTTGGGTAAGGCTGATCTTAGACCTCAAAGTACATCCGTGTTCTTCAGTACTATAATGAAATCTTATGCAGCAGATGTAACTAATGCAGTACATCTTTTGATCTCTTGACTACTTCTTCCTTGAGCATTGATTGTGCATCCAAGACGAAATCTTTAACAACTTCAACCTTTTCTACATTTATTAAGATGCTACCTATTGGTCCAGTTGGGAGGGTTTGGGTCTTCCTTACATTGAGTTATAATCTATACTGAAGACAGTGATCAGTCCTTGATCCTGATCAGCAAATGCTCCAACAAGCGAGATTGTGTATCTGCATATTGCGGACTGTTAAGTCTGCCTCCAGTCGTGCTGCCACAGTCTTCAGAGAATCCAGCTTCGCTGATGATTTCTCAGCGTACAGATTGAACAAGTATCATGAGAGCATAGAAGCCTGACTTGAAAACACAACTATCCCGGGGGTGAAGTTTCCAGCCCTTTTTGTGGTGTTATTGTATGTTCATGTGTGCGGTGTGGGGCACATGGCTGGGATGGATACCAGAGAACTGAGCAAGAAGGAAGTAGGAAGGGAGAAAAATGGCAATTGGGTACTGAGCTTGGATACTGAGAAGTTCTCTACCAAACTGTCCATATGATCTGCTATCCTAGTATGGCACCCAGAGGTAGCAGGTTTGGCTGGCCAGGTTGCCTCAGAGGTCAGGAAACATCAGCTCTGATGAGCTTTGGGACTCACAGAAGGCTTGTGCCACTGGTCAGTGTTAAAGGGTAATTTGTCAGCAGGCATTGCTGCTTTGGTGTGCATCGTTTTACATTGATTTTCTCCCTGTCAGAAAGTGCAGGCTATCCATCCTACTCCCTAGTAGTTGCTAAAGAGATCTTCCTGTGCTTGTAATCTAGCATTCACATTACCCATCTCTGGATGTCATTTTTGGTGAACTGTCTTTGCATGTTGTTTGTCCACTTTGTCTTTTTAATCATTTTATTGGGGCTCATACAACTCTTATCACAATCCATACATCCATCAGTTGCGTAAAGCACATTTGTACATGCCCTCATCGTTCTCAAAACATTTGCTCTCCACTTAAGCCCCTAGCATCAGCTTCTCATTTTTCCCCTCCCTTGCTGCTCCTCCCTCATGAACCCTTGATAATTTATAAATTATTATTTTGGCATATCTTATGCTGTCCGACACCTCTGGTATCACCACTCTCACTACTGGTCCTGAAGGGATCATCTGCCCTGGATTCCCTGTGTTTCCAGTTCCTATCTGTACCAGTGTACATCCTCTGGTCTAGCCAAATTTGTAAGGTAGAACTGGGATCATGATAATGGCGGGAGGGGGGGGGTGTGAGCATTTAGGAACTAGAGGAAAGTTGTATGTTTCATCGTTGCTACATTGCACCCTGACAGGCATGTCTCCTCCCTACGACCCTTCCATAAGGGAATTTCCAATTCCCTACAGATGGGCTTTGGGTCTCCACTCCACACTCCTCCTCATTCACAATGATATGATTTTTCCTTCTGATGCCTGATACCTGATCCATTCGACACCTCGTGATCACACAGGCTGGTGTGCTTCTTCCATGTAGGCTTTGCTGCTTCTGAGCTAGATGGCCGCTTGTTTACCTTCAAGCCTTTAAGACCCCAGATGCTATATCTTTTGATAGCCAGGCACCATCAGCTTTCTTCACCACATTTGTTTTATGCACCCATTTGTCTTTAGCGATTGTATCAGGGAGATGAGCACACAATGATATGATTTTTTGTTCTTTGATGCCTGATAGCTGATCCCTCCATTTCTTTAAAGAATGGAGTTGGGATCTGATCTAAATGGAATTGTAGTTAAGGATTGTTTTGGGCTAATATTGACATTTTCACAACATTAAACTTTTCGATCAATGAACATGTCATATTATTCCATTTATATAGTTCTCTTTTGTTTTCTTGTATAGTGCTGTATGGTTTTCTTTGTATAAATCTTTTTATCCGACTAGGTTTATTCTCAATATTTAATCTTTTCTGTGACTATTGTAAATTGTATTGTCTTTGTGTTCAAAGCTCTTTTCCTTAGTACAGAGGAATCCTTTGGAGTTTTGTGTGTTAATCTTGTATTCTGCCACATTGTTGTATCTTATGATTTTGTTTCCAACATTTTTTGTTGTTGTTGGGTCTTCAGGGTTTTTTATGTATGAAATATATCATGTGGAAATAGTAACAATTTCACTTCATTTCTGCTTTGTCGATTTTTATTCCTTTAATCTATTTTGATTTTTTTTCCCTTTGATTTCTTTTTGTTGTCTAATGACTTCCAGTATAATATTGGTTCCCATTCACAAGGGAAATGCTTTCAGTTTTTCATTGTTGATTGAGATATTGCCCATTGGTTTTTCAAATATAGCCTTTATTGTGATGAGAAATTTCCCCTCTATTTCTATTCTGTAGATTGTTTTTATCTGGAAGGGGTTTTGGATATTGACAGTGCCTTGTTTACATAGATAGATATAATCATGTGGTTCTTATTTTCTCTTTTGTTTATATTGTTTGTTTTTCAGA
The DNA here is from genome assembly GCF_000313985.2 of Echinops telfairi. Classification (NCBI taxonomy): domain Eukaryota; kingdom Metazoa; phylum Chordata; class Mammalia; order Afrosoricida; family Tenrecidae; genus Echinops; species Echinops telfairi. The sequence goes on from NW_022103921.1 coordinate 7,855,368, forward strand.
TTTTGAATCATACTTGTGTAGTTACCATAAATCTCACTTGATTATGGTGTATATGTATATAGATATAAAACAGAGTTGGAATTTTTTGGCCATAATTTTTATTTGAAAATTGTTGGGTATGTGTTCATAAAGAATATTGGTCTGTGTAGTCCTTGTCTGGTTTTAGTATCAGAGTTACGCTTACTTCATAAAATGAGTTTACTGTCATTTTTCTATATACTGACATAGTCTGTGTCATCTCTTCTCTGAATATTCAGTAGAATTCCCTGGAACAGCTATATGACCCTGGACTTTTTTGAGTTGGAAGTTTTTTAATGATCTGATACTTTTCTATGACAGTTTGCATTAGTTTAGGTAGATGATGGTATTTCTAGTAATTTGTCCATTTCATCTAGGTTTTCAAATTTGTTAGAATGCGATCTTTCATAGTAATGTATTATTTTTATTTCGTTTGTTTCTGTTGTCACCCTTTTATTTCTAATTCTTGGCATATGCAGCTTCTCTTTTACTTTGTTAAGTTTGCCAGTGACTTGTCAATTTTGTTAATTAAAAGATCCATTTTTTTGTCTGACTGAATTTTTTTCTGTTTTCTTTCCTAATTCATTCTTTCTGTTGTAATCCTTATGATTTCGCTTCCCTTAGCAGTAAGGTTTATTTTGTTGCTCTTGTTCTAGTTGTTGAAGATTCCGATTTAAGGCATTGATTTTGGTTTTCTCCTTTTATACCTATAGACATATCTATATAAACATATGTATATGTTTATTTATAGCTAAATGTTTCCCTCTTGTAATTGTTTTTGCTGTGTCCCAAAGGTTTGGACATACTGTGTTTTCATTCTTGTGTCAAGGAATTTTAAATTTTCATCCTTTCATCTATTGCCTATTCACTTTTGCGTATTGTGTTATTCAGTTTTCATACATTTGAGTTCTTGCCCTTGTTCTTTCTGTTGTTGATTTATAGTTCTATAGCATCACGGTCTGAGGAAATGGAGTGTAGAATCTCAATGTTTTAAAACTTACTAAGGTTTGCTTTGTGACCTAACATGATCTATACTAAAGAATTTTCCAGTTGTACTGGAAAATAATATATACTGTGCTCTGTATATATCTAGGACAGTGGTTCTCAACCTTCCTGATGCTGTGACCCATTTAATACAGTTCCTCATGTTGTGGTGACCCCCAACCATAAAATTATTTTTGTTGCTACTTCATAACTGTAATTTTGCTACTGTTATGAATCATAATATAAATATCTGATATGCAGGATGTACTTTCCTTTTTTTTTAAATTTCTTCTTTTTTTTAAAAACAATTTATTAGGGACTCATACAACTGTTATCGCAATCAGGATGTACTTTCATTGTTACAAATTGAACATAAACATAATTAAAGCATTGTGATCAATCACAAAACAAAATGTAATTATATATTGTGAAATATTTATGTGTTTTCCGATGATCTTAGGCGACCCCTGTGAAAGGATCGTTTGACCCCCAAAGGGGTCACAACCCACAGGTTGAGACCCACTGATATAGGAGGTCAAGTTGGTTAGTTGTGTTATTTAGTTCCTGTGTCTTTATTGAGTTTCTTTCTTGATAATCTGTCATTCCTTGAGAGTGGTGTATGGAAGTCTCCTATTATTGTTTTATTGTCTATTTCTTCAGCTTTGTAAGAGTTTGATTAATGCATTTTTAGGATCTTTCATTGGATATGTATATGTTTATTATGGTCTGTCTTCTTAGTCTATTGTTCTTTTAATCATAATTTATTGGCCTTTTGGGAGCCCTAGTTATGTATTGGGAGCCTTGACTGTCACTTGGATGGTTGGCAGTTTGAAACCACTAGCAGCAAGAAACACTGGACTTTAACTCCCTTAAACAGTCTCAGAAACCCACATGAGTTCACTATGAGTCAGCATTAACTCAATTGCAGTTAAGTTTGGTTTTGATTTATTGTCCTTTCATATCATGATTTTTTTTTTTGCCTAAAAGTCTATTTTATTAGAGATTAATATTGCCCCTCCTACTTGTTAACTTTGCCTTAGTATATGTTTCTCCATTCTTTGACTTTTAGTCTATTTTTCTTTTTGTGTCTACGGTGTATTTCTTGTAGGCAGCATATTGATTAGTCTTGATTTCGAATCCACTCTTGTTAGCCTCTGCCTCTTGAGTGGTGCATTTAATCTGTTAACATTTAGTTTCATTGTAGGTTTGTGCAGGTTTGTTGCTGTTATTCTGATGTGGTCTGCGTGTGCTGTTTCCTTATTCAGCCTGTGTTTCATTACTGTTGTGAGTACTGATTTCAGAGGGTTGTTTTTCTAGGTGGTGGTGCCACTCAGCTGTCTGCTGTTAATTTTCTGTCCAAAGTGTTCCCATTAGTTTTTGTTTTGTTTTTGTTTTTTGCAGTGCTAGACTTGTTTTTCCAAAGTCCTTTAATTTCTCCATGTCTAGAAATGCCTGTATTTTTTCATATATGACAGATAAGATGATGTCTTCCTTTGGGGATTTATCTTGTTTGGGGTTCTTTAGCCTCTTGAATAGTTTTCTTTTTTGATGTTAGGCAAATTTTATTCCATGGTTTATTGTTCTAATATGTGGGGGGTACCCCCCCCCCCAAAAATAGAATTCTCTCCCTACCCCCTCAAAGCTATGTATTTAATTTTTTAATAAAACAACCTTATCACCTTCAAAGTACTCTCCATTACACTTAATACATTTGTGAAATCTGTAATTCCATTTTTTGGAAACATTTTTCAAACTCATCTCTTTAGATTGCTGACAGCACCTCCCTCTTTTGGGGTTTTTTTTTCCCCCACCTCTTCTATGTCATCAAATCGCTGCCCTTTCATGTCCCTCTTCATTCACGGAAACAAAAATAAGTCATAGAATGAGGTCAGCTGAGTAAGGTGCATGGGGCAGGAGAAGCATGCTGTTTTTTGCCAAAAACTGGCACACTGAAATGGCTGTGTGAGCAAGTGCATTGTCGTGGTGGCAAAACCAGACCCTCATCTGCCATAAATCAGGCCATTTATGTTGCACACTGTTATGCAATCTTTTCAGCACCTCTAAATAGAAAGCTTGATTAACAGTCTGACCTGGTAAAACAAATTCCAAATGCACTAGCCCCCTCACATCAAAAACAAATGAGCATCGGGTTTGGTTTTGTTTTGTTTTTTTAGTAACCTCATATATTTATTGTGTTAGTCTGGGTAGACCAGAGAAACAAATCCATGGACACACATGTGTATTAGAAAGAGATTTATATATAAGAGCAATTGAACATTGAGAAAACATCCCAGCCCAGTCCAGACCAAGTCCATAAGTCCTATATTATTCCATATGTCCGATACCAATCTATAAAGTCCTCTTCAGACTCACAAAACACATGCAATGATGCCGAATGTAGAAGATCACAGGCCAGTGGTAGAAAGTCTTTGGTTCCAGTGTCATTGGAAATATCTCGGCGCTGGCAGGGGTCTCTGCATCAGGGTGGGTCCACGTGTCTTGTCAGCTGCTATGTCTCCCAGGGAGTGTCAGGGAGACAGAGGTGTCTTCTGCCTCCAAGGAGGAAGTACCAGATTTCCCAGAATTCTCAGGAGAAGGCCATGCCCACACAGAAGTCTCATTGGCTATCTCCAGATTGACAGCCTAGACTCCACCCCTACACTCTTAATCCTTAAATTGATACCAGATTAGGCGACTGCCACATAGATATCTTCTGTTGCAGAATTTCAGTATTTGTACCTTTTACTAATGTTCCAATCCACATAACTTTCAGGCTTTCCTCGAATTCTTTTCTCTTTTTGTTGGTTGTTTCTCTTGTTGGTTGTAGTTAAGAGTTTTCTTCTAGCTCATTGATTCTGTTTTCCATTTCTTTGATTTTAATACTCTGCTCTTTTACTGTGCTGTCCAATTCTGTTTTCTTATTACTTACCTTCTGGAATTCTATTTGGCGCATTGTTTCTAGTTTTTCTGTTGTCTGTTGTACTTTTGAAAATTTCCTCCATCCATTAAAAGCACCTAAATATCACTCTTCCGAATTCTGTTTGTGATAGTTTCAATTTTCCGTAGAATATTCCTTTGGATCTGTGTATTGTTTATTGCTTGTGTATGTTTTTCTTTTGAGAGTGTGGACCACAATTTACTGCAGTTGCATGCCATTACAGCATTGCTGTTAATGGTGGGAAGGCTGCGGGTAAGAGTAGTTGGTTTGCCCTGGCCAGGGTCCATGGATAGCGAAGGGCTTCTTTGCCTGGGTGCAGATATGCCAGAAGCTTCCTTGCCAAACAACAGAGGTGTCCAAGAACTTCATTGTCATACTGTAGGCACCATCAGGGGCTTCCTTGTGGAAGTGGCGAGGGGCTTTCTTGCCGGGCCTCAGGGCCACACGGGCTTCTTTGCCAGGCCACACAGGCAGCCAGGGTCTTCCTTGCCAGGGCATGGGGACCTCTTAATGTTTTTCTTCTGATTGTTGGAGGATTCACTTCCATGTGATCATCAGCCATCTTGAAACAAAAGCCTAGCAATTTTTTTTTTACTTACTCATGTACTTCTCCTAATGGATTTTAACTTTGGTAACTTCTATACAAACCTTATGCTTTGTTCATTTTGTCACTTCAGTACCTCTCTCTACATTATTTATTTTTCTAGCAACTTAAATTCTAAGTAGATATTAATTAAACAAATCTATTTGGGTAAGTTCTATATTAAAATTGCTACCTAAAATGATGATGTATTTATGGACACTTTGTGTGTCTGCTTTCTTTTTCTGTTCCTTTCTGCCCTCTCTCCTCTTCCTTACTACCCTCTTTCATTTTCTCTTCCCCTTGTCTTACTGAAACCTTGTCTTCAACTTTTACCTTATTGCTTTTAAAAAAAATAAGCCAAGAATTAGAAATATTAAATTAGATATACAAAATTGCCATAATAAATCATTTACATTGTACTTTTAGACAGTTTTAAGGAAAAACATCAAAACACACACATTTTCTAACCCATGCGAGATTAAGTCACATACCACTTAATCAAAAAGAAGTCTTTATTACAGCAGGACTGAGAGGAGGCTAGAGCCTAAAAAGCTCTCGACCCTGAACAAAGAAAGTAAATTAGTTTTGTAGTTAGGCAGAGGCCTGGTTTAAGGGAGAACAAGCAGGCAGTTGCATTCTTTGCTTATTGGGCAGGCAGGATATTGGGAGGGGCTAAGGGGAGCATCTGCAGGTAATACCTCAGGGTTCGACAGGGCAGATTAGATTTCTTGCTAATTGGGCAAACAAGATATCAGGAGGTGTCCAGAGACATCTCAAGAGTCAAGGTCTGTCAGGATATCAGGAGGGGTTAGGGGCAGCCAGCTGCTGGCAGGGTTAAGCACAGACAAAGGAAGTTTTAAATAACATGGTGTCTTTTATGCCCAGCTGGGTTACTACACACATACTGAATGTTTCCTGGAAATCTACCTCAAGTAAATGAAGGGCCTTATGAAAATTCATGGAAAAATTCTATTGTCTTTTAATTCCACTTTTCCATGCTTAAACTCCCATATATAAATAGTATTTGATGAGGGAAGCTATTAAAATATAGCATGTTTATATTTTACAAGAACTTCATTAAATTCTCTCCTGCCCTTTATGAGCATTATTCCTATCTACTTTATTTACTACTTAGCCCAACCTTGACCTTCAACTATAATAGCTTTATAGACTATTCCCTGTGCATGGATAAGTTCATTTTCATGGTTGTACATTAAATTACTCAGCCATTATCCATCTTCATTTTTGAATATGTTAATATAGTAGTTACTTATTAATTATGGTCCCTATTTAATTCTTTGAAAATTTGAAGCTAATTAGTAATACTTCTGTTGGAGTTTTGTCATTCAGAAACAGACAAGCTTGAGATTCCATAAGAAGCTTCACATTATCAGCTCTGCAATATACTAGCTATGTGACTTTATCTCTATTCTCCTATTTAGTATTTCGTTGCAAAGAGAGATAAAAATCAATGTTAGTAATTGCTATATCTACTCTGTACTGCCTCTACATGACACAATATTAAGTAAGCATTTCATATGTAATTCTCAGAATAAGTCCATTTTACAGATAAGGAAACAAGAGGTTAAGTAACTTGCTTAAGCATTGAATAACTAGCAGTAAAGCTAAATATTGTACCAAAACAATCTGCATGTTATAATACGTGGGAGTTACATAATCTGTTGTCAATTTGAGACTGAAGAGTGAAGGGGTAGAGTTTATCCTGTCAATCAGATCAGAGCTTGATGACCTCATTTGGAGGCACAACAAAGATAAATAGCTCGCTGGAGGTGGGATGCAGCATCACTCCTTGCGAGATAGCCCTGTGGAGAAGGTACATGGAGAGAGGCTGATGGAGCCACATCTCTGGAACCGGAGAAGATGTGTGGAGAATCCTGCCAGCGCTATGATGCTTACTATGCCACTCGATCTACATGACTTCACACCCACTGGCCTGTGAACTTCCTGCATGGCATCATTGCATGTATTTCGTGAGTCTGGAAAGGACTTTCTAGAAGACTTTATGAACTTGATCTGGGCTGGGCTGGGATATTTTCTCAATATTTAATTGCTCTTGTCTATTATGCTCTTTCTTGTACACATATGAGTGTCTGTGAATTTGTTTTTCAATTTACCCGGACTAACACACAATACTACACTGCTTCAGTTTCTTTCATCTGTTATATTGCTTTCCTGTCCAGTTATCTCATAACTATGTCAGATTTATCCTAGATTCTATATTCCCATTTAAAATTCTTATATAACTATAGTAAACTATTAGCTACTTTAATTTCTAAATCAAAACTTTTTCAGATTTGATAGTGTCATAAGGTTTTCTATATGGTCCCGTCCCCATTTCAAACAAGGTCTTTAGAGGGTATAAAGTAAACCTACCCTTCCTGGGTCACATTTCTTCATCTGTAAAATGAAGACTTTGATGTTACCTATAAATGTTGCTAATGTACCATATATACTTGTGCATGAGCCAAGTTTTCCAGCACATTTTTAATGCAGTTTTTATGGTAAAATTAGGTGCCTCCGCTGATATCCCTGTTAGCTTATACTCAAGTATATAGGTACTTTAATATCTAACAAAAAATAGCTTTCTAGAAACCAGCTTTATATTATCAAACCGCAGTTTAATATCTGAGCTGTATGGAAATGCTGTTACATTATCTCTTCTTTCAGGTGTGTGTAATTTGCAAAGTACATGTTGTTCACTGATCACTTTTCTGGGTCAGAGAAAGGTAAGCTTTTGGCTTCTGTTTACCAGATGCAATTACCCCTGAGTCTCCAAAGAATGTGACAGAATCATCTGTGGTGAATGGTTTGACCTCATCAAGTAAAGAATATGATTTAAGTGCCACACAGCAGGTACCTGTGCAGAGGAAAAAGCTCCTCAAAGCTCCCACTTTGGCTGAACTGGACAGCTCTGACTCTGAGGTAAGATATTATTTTACAGACCTTAACTGTAGGGTACCACAGCTCTAAGTCAGTGTATTGACCATATTACTTTATTGCTGCTTACTCTTTTTCAGTTTCTTATTTAATCAGACTAGGGTTCATTTGATTATCAGGGAATGAATTAGTAGATTTTGTTACTTGATATTACTTGCTACATTGGTACAGATAAGAACTCGAAAACACAGGGCATCAGGACAGATAACCCCCTCAGGGTCAATAATGAGTGTAGCGATATCAGGAGGGGAAGGGGAAGGTCGATCACAGTGATCGACACACAACCCCCTCCCAGGGAGACGGACAACAGAACAGTGGGTGAAGGGAGACAGTGGTCAGTGTAAGATATGAAAACAAATTTTTTTATAAATTATCAAGGGTTAATAAGAGAGGGGAGGTGGGGGAGGGGTAGCAATGAGCTGATACCAAGGGCTCAAGTAGAAAGAAAATGTTTTGAAAATAATGATGGGAATATATATGAAAGACTCTCCGAAGAAGTCCTTCTCCGGGGAGGCCCCCGCCCAAAGACCGAGACACAGCCACTCGGATGCAAACAGCAAGAGGAGTTTATTGTCAGAACACCAGCGCTGGTGGACGCTATGGACTCTCGGGGACCAAGCGTCCCGAGCGGAGGGGCAGTGGACCTTTTATAGGATTTGGGCAAAGCAGAAGCGGGTGTACAGAAGCAGAAGCATAGTTACAGGGTTCTGATTGGCGAAAGGGAAAATTTTTCTGGGTTTAAATTGAGGACAGGCACCTGGTGGGGGTCGGTTAACAAAGTCGGTTAACATAGGTTAAATATGGACTTCTGGGAACTTCCATGTTCCCTGTGGTCGGCCAGGTGGCTGACCGCAGGCATCCTGTTATTGAGAAACAGGGTGGCAATCTTTAACGGGAGCAGGGTGGTGCTGATGTCTTAACTGGCAGTTAATTTAAAATGGCGCATCTACACAAAATGGCGTTACTGTGGCTAAGCTCTAACATTAAAACTTTTTACTTTTACATATATACAAGTGTGCTTGGCACAATGGATGGATGGATCCCCCAATAAATTTTCTTAAATAATTAAATCATTTTATTGGGGGCTTGTACAGCTCTTACCTCAATCTACACATACATCCATTGTGTCAAGCCCTTTTGTACATTAGTTTCCCTCATCATTCTCAAAACATTTGCTTTCTACTTGAGCCCTTGGTATCAGATCCTCATTTTTCTCCTCCATCCCCACTCACCTTCCCCCAGGAACCCTTGATAATTTATAAATTATTATTTTGTCGTATCTTACGTCTGATGTCTCCCTTTGCCCACTTCTCTGCTGTCTGTCCCCCAGGGAGGAAGTAATATGTAGATCCGTGTAATCTTTTCCCCCTTTCTCCCTTACCTACCCTCCATCCTCCCTGTATCACCACTCTCACCACTGCTCCTGAGGGGTTCATGTGTCCTGGATTCCCTGTGTTTCCAGTTCTCACCTGCACCAGTGTACATCCTCTGGTCCAGCCAGATTTGTAAGGTGGAATTGGGATCATGATAATGTGAGGGAGGAAGTATTCAAGAACTAGAGGAAAACTGTATGTTTCATCATTGCTACACTGTACCCTGACTGGCTCGTCTCCTCCCCATTGGCCCTTCTGCAGGGGGATGTCCAATTGCCCACAGATGGGCCCTGGGTCCCTACTCCGTACTCCCTCATTCACAAGGCTATGATTTTTTTGGTCTTTGATGCCTGATACCTGATCCCTTCGACACCTCGTGATCTCACAAGCTGGTGTGCTTCTTCCATGTGGGCTTTGTTGTTTCTCAGCTAAATGCCTGCTTGTTTATCTTCAGGCTTTAAGACCCCAAATGCTATATCTTTTGGTAGCTGGGCATTATCAGCTTTCTTCACAACATATACTTGTGCACTCATTGTCTTCAGCGATCATGTCAGGAAGGTGAGCATCTCAGACTGCCAAATTGTTAGAACAAAGTGTTCTTGTGTTGAGGGAGTATTTGAGTAGGGGCCCACTGTCCATCTGTTTCCTTAATACTAAACCTATAAATATATGTACATAGATCTATTTCCCTCTTGTCATATATAAATATATTTACATCTGTATATGCCTGTATTTAGATCTCTATAACTGCCCTTTGCCTCCTAGTTCTTTCCTTTATTTCTTGGTACTTTCCTCTTGTCCCACTATCATGTTCAGCCTTCATGTGAGTTTCAGGAATTCCGCTCGGTTACATTGTCCTTGATCCAGCCCTGCCAGACCTCCTACACCCTCCTTGCCATTGATTTTGTATCACTTGTTTTTCCCTTGTCCCTGGGTTTGTTAACACCCACTTCCTTTCCCCTGCCTCTCCCTCCCAATAAAATTATTTTTTTTTAATTATAGCCATAGTTTAGAGACTAAATATAAGGATATTGTTCATGTGTTACTGTATAGTAGAATTAAAATAAGCAATCAATTTTCATTCTTTCATGATCTTAAATATCGTTCCCTTTGGGGAAATTATGAAACAAAGCATATTTCCATAGATTATTTTCCTTATAAAACACACATGATTAAGCTTGTTTTTCTGTAATGGTAAAACTCTTTGAGAGCCTTTCCATTTAGCACTATTTATATCCTACCCTTTGGAAGAAGATAAGTGGTTTTTTAGTCTTTTTATTGGGTTTCTTGCAGATATTATAACAATTCATAAATCATTGATATCAAGCAAACTTGTACATATGTTGCCGTCATTTTCAAAACATTATCTTTCTACTTGAGCCATTATTTTCGGCTCCTCCTTTTTCCCTCCCTCCCCCACCCGACCCGCTCTGGTGAACCCTTGATAAATTAGATATTATTTCATATCTTTCACAGTCTGCTGTATCCCTTCACCCACGTTTCGGTTATTCATCCCCCTGGGGGCGGGGTTATACATCAGTCATTGCCTTTGGTTCCTCCTTTCTCCCCCCCTCCCCAATCATGGTATTGCTATTCCCATTACTGTTTCTGAGGGGTTTATCTGTCCTGGCTTCCGTGTGTTAGCTCTTATCTGTACCAGTGTACATGGTTCAGTCTAGCAGGATCTGTGAGGTAAAACTGGGGTCATGATAGTGGGGGAGAGAAGCATTAAAGAACCAGTGGAACGCTGTCGTGTTTCATCAGTTCTATACTGCACCCTGGCTGAATTGTCCCTTCTTGTGGGACCCTATTGTGAGGGGACGTCAGCTTGTCTACAGGTGGGCTTTGGGTCTCCACTCTGACCCTTCCTTGGAGGAAAATTTTAAATCCTTCCTGGTATCAGCACTCTCTGTGTACTGATACTTCCAGAATCATTCTCAGCCTCTGTCTGCAGCTTCAGGGTTGATTGTGCTGGCTGCTTGTTGGGTATCTCCACTGCTGTCTCCTCAGAACCCACTATCAAGTGAAAGTACCTCTTTCCTCCCCTTCTTCCTCAAAGTCCTCGCACGCCCCAAGCCAAACACTCAACGAGCTTCTCATCTTAGACATTATTTCTTTGTTCACCCTGTTCTCTCCACATTCGTGCAAGTTAAGTTTTAACCAATTACGCTTTAATTCTTCCATCAGTCTCCAACTCCAATGCAGTCAATAAAACGTGCAAACATTGCCCACCTAGTTCAACACAATCTAAACCATTATATCCAGCATTATTCTTGGCAATTTTACAATTATGCTTGATCTAATTGAATTATGTATTTTTATAATATCTGTAAGAGCTCCCAATGAGGTAATTTTTAAAAAGAAAGAATATTAGGTGAAATATAAAGTGCTAGAAAAAATATATTACAGCTCTATTTCAGTTGATTGTAATCTTTGTCACTGACTACTGAATTAAGCCTAGTAGTCAGTGGTAGTAGAAATATCAAAAATTTATGGAACAAAGTGGATTGTCTTACATGTAGACTTGGTGTAAATATCATGTTTCCTTTCTCTTCAATGTAGAATTGATTTTTTCCCAAATACTAAGGAAAACAGCTAAAAGATACTCCATATGAAAGTGCCGTACATTTTTAGTAGTTTATTAACATAAAATTCACATAGCGTACAATTCAGTGGTTTAAACATATTAAAAAGAGTTCTGCAATCATCACCACAATCCATTTTATAACATTTTCTTCTCTTAGACTCATTTTTTGCTCCCCATTTCTTATCATACCTCTCTTACCATATCCTGAAGAAATCATTAATCCAGTTACTGTCTCGATAGATTTACCTACCCTGGACTTCATATAAAGAAACACATACACTCCCCCCAAAAAATTTAAAAAAGAAAAAGAAAGATCTCGATTGAAAAGAGCAGAAAATAGAAAATAGAAAAAAATTTCACATGGGTCTAAAGGAAGAAGAAATCATAAGGTGATAAATTTTAACTACATTGGCATTAGTCTACATTCCAAATCATTGTCTCGGATAACCGTTTTATTTATATCCCTGGTCAAAGGTCAGCGGGGATTCTGTGGAAGTTAATCCACATGAGGACCTTAAAAATGAAGTTGGGGCTTTCATAGTCATCCATGGCCTTCTGTGAACTGAGGACCCAGAATTTAAGTTCAAATACAGCTATTACCTCCTCCAGACTTTGATTTTATTATTTACAATCATTGGATCACACTGACTGGTATGCCTCTTTGTGTGAACTTAGTTGACCCATCACTTCCATGGCTGCTTTGTTTCAAGGCAAACTTTTAAGACCTCAGATATTATTCTTTCAAAACATTCTAAGGAAATGTTTTGAAAATGATGATGCAACATGTGTACAAATGAGTTTGATAAAATTGATGTATGATTTGTTATAAGCGCTGTAAGAACCCCCCCCCAATTTATTTATTAATGAAAATAAATAAAAATAAAATCTTAACAACCAGGGGGAATAAAGAACATAATAGTGCATATTCTCCCACAGGAGGTCTACACAAGTAATGTTAAATGGCTTTCCCAGTGGCAGCTTCCCCACCTGATTTTCTCACCAACAGAAGTGAAAGCAACTTCCCTGAGGCAGACGTGCCCTGCCCCACCTCTGGACTTGAATATCCATTAAAGTTCCCTGAGAATCCTTGTCGAACTATCTATTGATTTGGGGTGACTGTAGTGCAATGTTATATGGCAGGAGCTGATTGATCTTTCTTCCTATGGCCCCATGATAAACTGTCCCTAGCTGAAGTGAGGCCTTCGCTATTAAAGTAACTTTCCAGATATACAAATAAGTGCAGATTATGAGCATTATGTAGGTACACTGCCTCATTGCTTGGGAGACCAGGTTAGATTAGATGACCTGAGAACTGATGGCTGCCTTTGTCTTTGTGTTTACCCTGATAGTAGTGGTCTCAGCATTTGTCCTTTTTTGAGTGACTTTGCTCGGCATAATGGTTTCTGTGTCCATCCATGTCATGTGTTTTGTGGGTTTGTTACAATTTAAGGAATGTATAGTATTCCAGTATAGTATAGTACCAAAGTTTCTTTATCCATTCTTTTACTGATGGGCATTTGGACTGTTTCATACTTCTTGCTATTGTTAATAGTGCTGTGATGATCATGAGACAGCATATATCTGTTCTCATTATCTTTCTTACTTCTTTGGGGTCTATACTAAGGTGACCAGACATCCCGCTTTTGGCGGAACAGACCCGATTTTTGGCGTTTTAAAAAAGTCCCGAGTTTTTGAAAGAATGCACGACAAGCTAGGGAATGGTCTATTTGGTCCATATAGACCAATTTTTTAATCAAGAACCCCCAGTCCCCACTCCGGTCAGTGGTGTCCTGCTTTAAATCTGGTCACCTTAGTCTATACCCAGCAGAAATATTGCAGGATCACAGGATTACAGTGCCCAGTTTTATTTATTTTAATTTTTTAATGATTTTTTAAAATCCTTTTATTGGGAGCTCTTACAGATATCATACCATTCCATAGTTCCATCACCTCAAGCAGTATTGTACAATTGCTATCACAATCAGTTTCAAAACATTTTCTTTCTTCAACTTTAAAAAAAAATCATTTTATTAGGGGCTCATACAACTCTTATCACAATCCATACATACATCAATTGTGTAAAGCACATTTGTACATTCATTGCC